>NC_079906.1:22222032-22407032 GCF_024868665.1 Triplophysa rosa
AGAGCGAGAGAGAGAGAGAGCGGGAGAGAGAGAGAGAGAGAGAGAGAGAGAGAGAGAGAGAGAGAGAGAGAGAGAGAGAGAGAGAGCGAGCAGTGGGCATGTGGGCTGAACTGTGTCAGTTATAGGAATGTAGTCTCACAATGGATGGTGTTCATCCCACCCACCTTTATTAAAAACCCCAGAAACTGTGACAGCTCTGTACTCTCAACACATCGAGTTCAATCTCCATTGAAAAGAAAAACATCACTGTCAGACCACGAGTCATGAGTAGACACACTGACCGCAAACTTAAAGAGATACCTCACCCAAAAATGAAAATTCTGTCATCATTTACTCACCTTCGAGTTGTTCCAAATCTGTATAAATGTCTTTGTTCCGATGAACAAAGAGAAAGATATTTGGAAGAATGCTCATAACCAAACAGTTCCTGCCCCCCATTGACTCCCATAGTAGGAAAAATTACTTTTGAAGAATGTAGAACAGCAAACACTTCTGGGGCACTTTTGACTACCATTGTTTTTTTCCTACTATGGGAGTCAATGGGGGCAAAATAAGCTGTCTAGTAATAAGCATTCTTTCAAATACCTTTCTCGGTGTTCATCAGAACAAATAAATTTTATACAGATTTGGAACAACTCCAGGGCTCTAGACTACGACCAAATGGTCGCATTTTGTGACTATTTTTCCTGCCAGTGTGACCAGTTTTTCTTAATGGGCGTCGCACCTCTGCAACTGACAAATTGATCAAAAGATATTTTGCGCATTATTCATTTAATGCGCAGAAACATTATATTGTGCAAGCAACGCATCCAGTCACTCTATTTCGCCTCCCCTTCTTCAGCCATTCGTTTATCTATCAGTGCCACGCTCCACAAAGCCGTAATTACACGCGCGGGAGTCCTATTCAATGCTATATTGATGAAGCGGAAGGACCGACAGAGCAAACGAGTGAAGCGCTCACTCTTGCAACCAAAAAATATATATTTCGCCTGTAGAATGCAAGTATTTTCATGGCTAAGGTAGGGCTGTCACGATTAGTAAATAATCGTCTCATCGCGATTGTTTCACCTCATCGCGATGGTTTCAGATCATCGCAATTATTGCACATCTCTATAGAAGACACTAGGGGGAGCTGTAGTGCATCTGCATATTGCATATTTTAGTGTATATATTGTTACTAAAGCATGGTAACACTTGTCAAATGTACCACCACAACACAATCACTTAAAAAAAACTAAAACATATACAAATTACCTGCAGTACAATTTAATATTATTTAAGCAAATCTCAGTGTGAAAACCAGTCTACCAAAATTTAATTAACATACAAGTAAAATTTTATTGTAGTCTTGCAAGTGAGAAAAAAACAGACTAGAAGCTTTTCTATGACTGATAGTATTTTAATGGTGGCTTCAATTCACACCTGATCAATTTACTTCATTTACAAGTGTTTGGTGGTTGTATTATTGACAGGTAAAAGCCTAAACCTTAAATATATGATGACCCAATTTTTTCCGATGTATTTCCAAGACAAAAACAGTCTTGTATTCAGAACAATATGGTCATTTCAATCTCTGAATCAAAAATGTATGAGAATTAAATGTCAAAGCTCAAAAACAGACAATTAATCGTCATAATCGCCAAAGCCCTAAAACAGACAATTAATCGTCATAATCGCAATGCTTTATTAGACAATTAATCGTCAATCAAATTTCATAATCGTGACAGCCCTAGGCTAAGGTACAAACAGGAACAATAATGAAATATGTTGCCTGTATTTTCTGCAGTGTGAAGCTAATGCAGGAAACAACATTTGCAACAGGGTGTTTAAACTTTAAACACTATATTATTGTATAAAGCTCTCCAACAATTCTGCAAAGCATACGAAATGTTAGACAACGGTTAAATACTTTTTATTTGCGAGTCGCTATTGATAAAAGCCAAACATATATATCAACGCAGGCAGCTTTCATGAAGAAGCGTTGTCTGAGATATGCGCACGGCATGCCCAGAGAGTCAGTGCGCATAATACTAAACTGAGTTCTCTTTCACGTCTTCTTACTCCGAAACTAATACATAAACACAAAATTACGTCAACATTCTGATATTAGCAAGTAGCCGTGTAAAAGTAGTCCGTTTCATGAACATAAACAGTTGGGAAACGCATGTGTCACCGTATATTAGCTCTATATATCTGTATGATTGCTCTTAAAGGGGCAGCGGCAAAATAAAGATCACACAACGGGCCCAAAAAACACTCACTGATATCAAAGGAGTTGTGTACTCCTTATATGAGTTGTTCGCAGTAAAGGAAAAAAGTAGCATGCAATAATTTAGTTGTTAAATATATGCTTTAAATATGGTTAAGCGATTCACGATACTGATCTCACGATACGATTCATTCACAGTTTATTTTTACAAAACGAATTGAGACCAATTAGAAATGAACTGCCCTTTTATTATTTCTCAAATGCTGCACATTTCTTTGTAAAAAAATATATTTTATGTCAAATAACAAAACTAAACTGCAATTTTATAACTAACAACAAATCAAATAAACAACTGAACGATACAAAAGTCTCTTTAAAATAAACAAACTCGAGTTTGTCTGTGCTTTTCATGGATTTTTTTTACATTTAAGAAATATCAGCAAAACCACGTTATCTAGGTTTGCAGTAAACACAGCGGCCCCTGCTGTTCAAAACATGTATTGTGGTTCAAATAACATCTCAACCGGCTTGAATTGTCACATATTATAGTCGATTTTCAACCGGCTCACGGTGAATCATTACATCCCTACCCACAATGCATTGCGACAAGCCCTACGAAAGAAGAAATCCAATCACGGCATGACAACTGTGTCAAATGTTTATTCTGAAAATCAAAGCTGCTGCGTTGTGGTCAGTGAGTTGTGGTGACAGAAGGCCAATCTCTGCCTGTCGACCTCCCCGGACGAAACTCTATACCATCAAACCCTGATATTTATAACAGAGAGACAGGAGGAGGGGTTTACAGGAGAACTGCAAGACTAGAGAATAAAGAGTAAGAGAAAGAAAAGGCAGATATAACTACAACACCGCCATGAGAGAACAATACTGACTCTGGCTGTCTGTGGAGGAGAGCGACACGTTTATAAGAAGAGACGAATGACGGAGAAATTTCACGCCGACCCCACCCCTAAAGAAAGTTGACACTCGGGACCCAAAATAAAAGTTCTTCCCGATGGGACTTGAAGCCAAGCAGTCCGGGGGTCCCGCGGCTATTCTAGACACCTATGTGTATACATCAGTGAGAACATCCAATGGAATCACACATGCACACAGTTCAAATCTGATTGGCTGGTTATTTAGAAAAACCCTGGCCGACCTTCTGTCCGAGTTCAATGTGTTAAACCTAGAAAAGATCCGTGCTGAACACAGACACGTCATAAAACACACACACATGCACACACACTCTTTCATACACTATTTGCTCATTGGAACATTTTACACACGCAGCTTCCACGGAGAGTATCTCCCAAATTCACTCATGTGGGAAGAATTTTGTTGTAACTATAAGTTCTGGAACATCCAAGGCCATCAGGAAAACAATCAGTGCTGTGTCTCGGGCCAGACGCCCTGCCAAGGGGAGAGAGGGGGTGCGGGCGGGCGCTTGAGAAAGACGTGAAGGCAAACAGAGAAAGAATTGGCCGTCAGACACGGTACAGCAGAGAAACGTCCGAGCGCTTACATCTAAATAACCTCGTAACAGCAGGCAAACACATGGCAAAGTCTCGCTTTGACGGCGCCTTCGGCACACGTCCACCTCTCAACATCATGATTGAGAACAGACAGGCTAATATTCTGGAAATGACAGAATCTTGAGTCATCAAATTAAAGCTGGTAACGTTAGTGAGATCATCTTTCAAAACTCTGCGTGTCTTTTTAATGCAGCACATAAAACGTCTTTGTTCGAAGCGCGTGTCTGATTTGTAGCGGCAAATCCTGAATGCTGATCTGAATCCTGAAAACTGACTGCTGTTTTTACCAAAACAGTGAACAAGGCTGTCCGTGATATGACACGCGTCCTAATTTTACCAAGATTTCTCTCTTTATGTAGACAAATAGCGTGGGGGCTATTCATATCTATTAAAACATGGATTTTTTAACTAGAATTATGTATAATGAACAGTTTAGATAGGATTCATAAGACAATTCTTTTTTTAGAGTTTGTTCTGTTAAAGATCGCAGTTTCTGCCAATCTCATATTAATCTTGAGTACCTATACAGTAGTATTGCATACGTCGGATCTTTGAAGAGTATTTAGTTTGATCAAATTTACAAAAGACAGATACAGCTGTACGATTATTTCCGGAAAAACATGAGCTGCTAGAGGTGGGACTAGTGGGGAGAGTGGGATGGAACTACAGCGTGAGCACACAACACATCATCACATTAATCCCTTACTGTTTTGTACATTATGCATGTACAAGCCAATTGCCAACAAAACCCGGACGTATGAATTAGTTTGACTTACCGCATGCAGTTCATGTCCGGCATCTTTTAGCACTGGGACCACGCCATCTATCAGTTTCAAACGATATCCAAATCCAGCGTTATATCCACAGTTTATATAACATCCATCATTGAAATGCCGTGAACAAACGGACACATCTAAACTTCACTATCGCAAGAGTAACAAGCTGCAGCGCAGCCCATCTTGATGCAGCGCACACAATCTTTATGGTAAGCGGGTCTCGCTCGTCGGTTGGCTCATGAGCGCTCTTTCTTTCACCTTTCCGTGCTTTTCCGGGAGAATGGCCAATAAAAGGAATAGGATCCCTTTGACAACACAGGGATCCAGAATTATAAAAAAACTTTCTGAAACAAGTTGGAGTACTGGGGGAGTGTATCAAGCACAAAAAAACTACGTCATACGTCCAACTCGTTTTTTAAAGGAGCAATGAATTAAGACCTCAATTTTAACCCGAGCTTTTGTTATATAAGAGGGAATCATATTCAAGCAAACATCCTGTAAGTGTCAGAACTGAAAACGCCCTTGTTACTGAGATTACATCTGTTATTGACACCAGGCCCAGCGAACGCCAGGTCCTGGAATGCACCTGATAGGTTGAACACCGCCTCCACAGAAGAACATCAATGACAACTTCTCTAGCCCCGCCCACTGGTTCGCACATGACAGTACTGAAGTAACACAAGTTGCGCGCAACCAGATAGAGCGAGCAAACAATATACATGCCGTTAAAGATCGCACAATATTGAGCAGTCAGTGCCTGGTTGTGGAAGAACACAGTCGCTGCATAACCTTCCTTCGGATTCCGACATTAGTAATGCGTGGTCGAAGTTTATTTTTAAAGGGATTCCAGCTCACGTGGGTAAAACATTACCGCGGATTCCTTGGATTTGTGGAGAAACTAAAATGAAAAGTCTCTAAAAGTCTCTTTGTGGAGAGACTAAAATGAAAAAGCAGTGCTGTGCCGTCAATATTGGATCTGATAGGAATGGCGCAGCAATCTTATGTGAGTAAAACATTTTTGTACTATGCGTCACTATTGCTTTGTTAGAGATTGCTTGATATGCCCTGAGCACTATTCACACGGGATTAGTATTACCTGGGGCCCTCTAGATATTTGTAATAATTGCAGACGTTGTCTGTGATATTAGTCCCGTGCGAATCGGCATCTCTGTGATTTGGCGGGCTCATATATCATTTTTCAAAGTTTTATCCACCGTTTGCGAATAATGGAGGCTGTGTTGAAGTGTTTTGGTATTATTCCGGGTGCTGGGTCATATCCGTATCTGACAATACTGTCGTTTTGGCCGGGAGTCTCCCATTTGTTTATTTATCATGGAAACTCTCGTAACATTTGAGACCCGCGATCGCGGTGATCTTCTGTCGGGTTCGCGATCACAGGTCTCAAACGCTGACAGGTACGGTCATATATCATTAAACACCATACAACTATAGGCTATACAAACTATACGCAAAGCCTTCCCGGAATGTAACACTTGCCATCACATCTGGGAAATAAGTCTGTTACGTGTCTAACCAAATTCACAGAAGGCTCCAACTTAAGTTTACTACGCAAACTGCTATCCAATCATAGCAGTGGGGGTTTACTTCCAAGTCTTCAATGCGGCACGCCCATAAAAACCCAGCGTTTCTCCAGCTGGCGTCAAAACCAGGGTAGAAAATAGCCTATTACTTATTGATTTTGATGTTTTCGAATGTAAAAATCACGCGAACGTCACAAGTAATAATAATAACGGCCAGTTCAGCACACCTTTAACAAATTGACCATGTTAAGCATGAGAAGCCAGCACGTTTAACAAGTCAGAAGTCAGAATGCATGACATAGCATGATACCCGATCTTTAAAATGACAAATTAATTTGTTTACACTGTTCTATCGTGTAAAAATGTTTGTGAAGCTGGAATATGATTAACATCACTATTGAGTCATCACAGAAACTACATCAAACCCACAAGACATGATGTTTGTAAGCATAGTGATGAGCAAGCAGATGCTCTTTTAATATGAAATGACAGTCAATATGGAGACGTTAAAAACCCCATACACATTTCATGAAGTATAAGAATACATATGCATTTTGACACATAAAATATCCTACTGATTATATTTATGTTAAGCCAGCAAAACCCTGACTGCCCTGCCCTCAGACCCAGGCAGTGGTGTAAAGTATTGGAGTAAATGTACTTAGTTACTTTACTTAAGTATCTTTTTGGCTACTTTGTAGTTGTACTGAGTATTAAAGATATTAGCAACTTTTACTCTCTACTTAACTACATTTTTGAACAAGTATATGTACTCTTTACTCCACTACATTTGTAATGACTAATGCAATTACACATTACATTTTGCATGCCACCTATCTTATAATTAATATTGCCATTCACAGGGCATTGAAGGTACTACAATCTTGTGGATTTTGCCATAACTTACAAAAACTTGTCAACATGGCTTCTTTATATGAATATGAGTGCAGTATCAGGTAGATGTCAATCGCTGGCGGTTTATACATGGTTAGCCCTTACCCGCTATTTCTACAGTAATATATTGGCAACACTGTTGCCAGCTAGTTACTGTAGGTCACACATCTACAAAAGCTCTTATTTTTAAAACTAACTCTTCCTAAATGTGCTCTAAACATGTTTGCTCAAAATTTGACCATATGGTGGGACTATTGCCATGAAGTGATGTAAACCAGTAAAAAGAATGTATAGTATTTCAATTTTCAAAAGTGCTCTCACACTATATAGACAAAATATTAACCTATAGAATGAGTCGGACACAGAGAAATGAACAATCCACATATGAATCTCAACAATGGTGACAATCAACTGAACAGCTTCATGCTGCAATGCATGCTGGGTACATAGTACAAAACTCATTCATGATTGTTTGTCACCATTGATGAGGTTTGTATGTCAAGTGTCTAACTGTGTCTCAATTGCAAAGAAAGATTTTCTGACAGAGATCTTTCCATTATAACATGTAATCACTTTACCAAACATATCTTAATAAATCTTAAATGCTATATTATTATTATTTAATGATTGAATTCTTTCAGATGTATCTTCAGTTACTAAGCAAACATAAAGTTGCGGTTCCTGTAAAGTCCCTTTCAGTGTTATTGTATAAGTGTACATTTTAAAGCTACAAGAAAGTCAAAGAGTCCAACCAAAGCAAACACTGATCGCCATAATGGTGACTTAAAACATAATTGAACCACTATGAACTAGAGTTAAATCTCAATAAGATCTTACACAGATGACAGAAATAAAGTGAAAGTGGTGTCTGTAATATGTGAAGATGTTATTGATGTTTGTGTTTAATTATCCTCTGGTGAAATCTTGACAGATTTATTGTGTTCATCTGTTATTTACACTTGTTCATCTAAGACTGTGTGACTTAAGTGCGTTAATAGATTCTTTAATAATGTATCTTCAAACAGCCATTGCAGTAGTTTACTGTAAAACACCTACAGTAACTAGCTGGCAACAGTGTTGCCAATGTATTACTGTAGAAATGGCAGGTAAGGGCTAACAGTGTATGTGAAATGAGGACATGACTGCAGCTGGCGATGAGGCCCAAACCAGCATGTCCAGTGCAAAAAGGCTTTGACTTTTTAATTCTACTTAACATTATTTTATTTATCTGTTATATTGAAGAGACCTTTTTGAAGGACTTTGGTTTACTTATGAGCACTTGAGCTTAAATGAGACTTAGGGTGTTTGTAATGACGTAGGTTATGATGTCGGCCATGATTTGTTGCAATTTTGAGGTGTTCAGTCTTATTATGATTTAAGAAAATAAATGCGATTGCTCACCTCACAAATCAACTGTTTCTAGTTTTTCACTGCTGTGTCTCTTAAGTGTTGAGGACTAGTGCTGCTTTGAGCCTACATTCAGTATAAGTAAAATACTCAAGTACTGTTAAAATCAGATACTCGAAGACTTTTACTCAAGTCGTTTTGGAATTGGTGACTTGTAACTTGTAATGGAGTAATTTTCACTGCAAGGTATCTGTACTTTTACTTAAGTATGGTTTGCAGGTACTCTTTACACCTCTGGACCCAGGGTCTCACCTCACTTCCTGAGGAAACGACAGCGGCAGGAAGTGGCTTTATGTTGAGCTCCACCACCACACTGTGACTTGACCGTGGGGGATTTCACTACAAATAAACTGAACCCACTCATGCTGTGTTTTAATATCTATTCAATAACAAAAATCTTGCACAAACTCTGTGCACAACACGCTTTACACGAGGCAGCTCTGACAGCGACAGCGGGTTGCAGAGGAAACATCAGACCACATCTTGCGTGATTTGGGCTCGTGAGGTTTTGATGTGTGTGACTATCAGATGTAAAACGGCAGAAATAGAAACCGAGCAATGGACAACACATCCTGTCGCTTGTCACCGTCACAGCTGGTTAACATAAAGAGGATGACAGTGCTTCATTCATTAGGTTTCTTTTGCTATTTGTCACCTCTAAATAAGCCTCAGACGGCTGTGTGTGTTTGCCGTTACTTTGCTCATTAGAAGTGTGAAAGCATTTGAAGTCTGATGAAGCAGCTTGTGTTTCACCAGACTAGAGCTGAATGGACCCAATCCACATTCGTTAAATGCACAAACCCATCACCCGTCCACTGCAGCCCAGATGAGAAGCAAAATTAAAGGGATTTTTCAGAGGCAAAACAAAATTTCCCTATGTTTTACTCATCCTCAAGGCATCCTGACTGAATATGACTTTCTTCTTGAAGAATAATGCAGTCGGAGTTATAATACCACGTATCGTTTTTCTTCCAAGCGGTAGAATAGGAGTGAACGGGGGGCAATTTTTTGAAGCTCCAAATAGTGCACCCATCGATCAAAGAACTGCTGGACACTCCGGAAAATGACGCAGACGTGTCGTAAGTTCCGTTGACGAATGTGGCATTTTTTTTTTGTTCCAATAGGATACCGTCTCCTCTGTGAGGGAGCTTTTGTTACTGTCAATTGCCGAAAAAAAAGCCTCAGGTTCACGCGCATTAGAGGGATAACGGAAGCTAGACATCAACGTTAATAGCGCTCTCAATATGGATATTTCTCTTAAACAAACGCATCGATTCGCTTCAAAAAACCTTTGTTAAGACCACAGAGCCATGTCGAGCAGTTCTTTGATCGAGAAAATTGCCCCCCCATTCACTCCCATTCTACCGCTTGGAAGAAAAATGATATGTGCTAATTACTTTCTATATCCCACATCAACCTTGATTAGAACTGATTCAAGGATAGACATGAAACGGCTTATTTAATTCATTAAAATACATGATAAATAACTTCATACATTATTCTTATTAACTGACCTAGTAATAGTATTACAAATGTGAGAAGGATACACTAAAGCAGTGGTTTCCAACCCTGCTCCTGAAGATCGACCATCCTGAAGATTTCAGCTCTAACCCCAATCAAACACACCTGAACTATCTAATCAAGGTGTTCAGGTTTGCTTGATAATTACAGACAGGTGTGCTGAAGCAGGGTTGGAGCTGCAGTCTGCAGGACGGTCGATCTCCAGGAACAGGGTTGGTGACCACTGCACTAAAGCATACATTTTAAAGTTAGACTTAAAGTTAGATAAAAGTTAGATAATTTGGATGTCGTTTCCACTATTGAATATATTACATATATTATTTAGTTCAATTACATCAGAAGTAACTGTAATTAAATTACAGAAGCAGAGTAATCCCTTACTTTAATTTTTCAAGGGAAAAGTAATTAAATTACAGTAATGAATTACTTAGTAACTAGTTACACCCAACAATGGTGTGTTTGTATGTGTTCATGTTTGTATATCCCGGTGGGGACCTAAACCTGAATGCACACCAACTCATGGGGACTCCTGTCACCGTGGGAACCAAAATTGAGGTCCCCATGGGCAAAAAAGCTTATAAATTGTACAGAACAATATTTTTAAAAAATCTAAAAATGCAAAGAGTTTTCTATGATCTTTAGGTTTAGGGGTTGGGGATAAAATATACATTTTGTACAGTATAAAAAACATTACGCCTATGGACTGTCCCCACGGAGATAATAAACCAGACATGCGTGCGTGCGTGCGTGCGTGCATGCGTGCGTGCGCGTCTAAACACCTCAATTCTGTATCGCTGATATTGCAAGGGGTGAATAACATGGTTTATATGAATTCCTCTCATGCTCAGAGGACCCGTGTTGGGGTCTGGAATTTAGTAAACACTTGCAATGGCGGATTCGTCACAAACACCTATTCAGATCCTAAATCATACAGTGGCATAAAAAGTCTGAACACATTTGTGATCTGCAAAAGACATGAAGGAATTTTAGATTTGAAGTGAAGGACGTTTTTGGAGCCACAATAAAGCTGTAGTTTAAGTAAAGCGTTTTCCTTCACAACAGCTTCATTCTTAATCCAAAACACTTATCGCCTCTAACAAATCCAATAAAGAATTCCAGTCTGAACAGCTGGTTGGAAAAACTGCTCTCATTCGCCCTTTGACCCCTGAGTGAGTCAGTTTCCTCCCCCTCTCTAAATGTGAACTGTTTTAGGACAGAACCATCATCTCAAAACACAGTTGTTCTCTGCGACGGACTCACGCAGCTGGGTTTCAGTTCGGAACACAATCACCTCTTTCTCCTGCCCGCCACACGCTGTTGGTTAAAAACGCTGCCACGCAGTCGCCCGCACCGTACCACCGCCTCCAAATCTGTGCTCCCTACTGACACGAGACGTCAGAGAGATCATCTCATAAATGGAAGTTAACAAGCTTTACCAACACTATTGCTCATAGTTGGGGTTAGTGATTCCAACAAACATAATTTAGTGATTTCAACTCAAATCATAGAGCCTGAGGAGAGGTGTGTCTATCCGGATTTAAGGCCAGCATTTGATAAACGGTCTCTAAAATTACAGAGACTTAAGAATGAGACGTATTTTCTTTAAATAGTTTAGCATTGTAGATGTGTTAAATTTAGAGATTGCAAAAACAATATGCTCATTTGATGGTTCTTCAGATCACAAGTTAGATGCAGGGAGGATGCGGGCGGCTGTGGGCGGGGTCGGCGGCCTTCACCTCAGTGGACACGCCCTTACGCACGCGCACTCTAGGCACTGGAGTTCAGGAGGTTATTCAGAAATATTACATATATCAAATCTGACGTGCAAATCAAACGAGAAACACATGAACCTGATCAAAATGTTTAAAGAGACATCACACACCGAATCAATAAACGCAACACTCACGGCTGAAATCTTTTTATCAGTGGCTCGAAAGCAACAAATCTGTTCTATTTCTGCTCCTCAAACAAATCGATAAACTGTTCTCTAAACATCATATTTGAGATTAAACTTAATGGCCACATGTTGCATGTGTAACCTGGCAGCTCTGGGGTCAGTCTCTGAGGATAACCAATGCTGATTGTATCAACGGAAACAAATGTGACACCAACTTAATTAAAAGTAACAGAGAAAAACAAACTTTCACAAACGCACCCTCATTTTTAAAGAGACGAGATGTGCTTTGCCAAATTAACACTATACGGATTCTACCTTGGGTGTTTATATAACACTTTAAAATCTCGTAGTTGTCTCATAAAATGTTTCACTGTAACACCCAAACGTGAAGAGTGAATCGTTCCATTGTATCACAGTGACGCGCGTCTTTAATGTCATAAATTCAAAGTGTTACTTTGTATCTGATTCTCCGCGTTAGCTCATTGGCTACTGTAGTTAGCCTCTCTCTCCCCTTATCGTTTTTATTTCTCCGTTATGTCGGTCCCTCACTGCAACACAAATGTGAGCATGTGCGTCTTTACCTAGATCATCCATGATCCCGAGCGTCCAGCGGCGCTTTAATCCTCAATCCTGATCTGGAGAACAATGTTAAGAGGTCGTTTAACAGAAGACAAGTTTGAGCTGAAGTTGTCCTGCTGTTTGTAGGCGGCTGGACTGGAGCAGAAGAGAGTCAGAGACCCCCTGTACACATCACACAACACGGACCACTTCTTACTCTACTGCAGCGACCTCTGGCGTTTGCGCAGAGCAGCACCGTTTAATAACAATTATCATGGCACATTTCTTTTTATTAAAATAATCTACACATCAAATATAGGGAGAAATACAACCATTTGAAATCAATTGGTCAACCTCAACCCGTCGAAGAGCAATACAAAGAAAAATAACTAAATAATATGATAATTAAGTACATATGTTAAATGATGCTTGGGCAGTTACAGAAATAGGTTTAAGTAGATTTCTGTTATTACTACATTGTGAAATCCCTATTCCATTTCTTTTTGGATTATTCTTGTTTTGTGGATGTAAAATTTGGCCAAAACAAACACCATGGGACCTTTTTAATGATGTTCTTTACATGTTTTTTGGGGGGGGTTCTAAATATTAAACTTAAATATTAAGTTATTGGGTGTAATTTCACCCCTAGGCGTGTCATTTATTTATTTGTAAACACATGAATTGAGATTACACAGATCAACATTTAAAGAAAAAAACTTGACATACAAGCCAAACACTGCAGGTTCAAGCTCTACAAAGAATTCAATCAAAAGCATTTGTGATTCTTTGTGCCCTTGTTCATGACCTCCTGAGGAAAATTGAAAAGTCTTCCCGGCAAACACACCGATATTTTATGACTTTATGGCCAACATATAACTATGCGAACTTAACACATGATTATACCACATCAGGTCACAAGTTGAAGTACATTAAAAACACTCCTTTCCACATTTGTTTTATTCTCTAATACGTACAGTTTAATGTGAAACAAAACATCTTCCAAAAAAGACTTGGAAGTAAAATTAGAATTGATGATTAAAAACTTTGTTATAATGTCGTTTCAACCAGAAACGTGTTCAGATAGGAACAGCTCGTTTCTCTGAGTTAAGGCATTAAAGCTTGAAACGTGACATTCAGTTGTGTTTAACTAACCCAAACTTTAAAAATAAAACAAAATGATCTCATAAAATAAACCAGGACATCTTTAAAACTACATTTTTGTTGAGTTACGTGTCATTATTAAAAGTAATCTTGTGTCAAAAATCCACAGCTTTTAGTTTCCTTTGTACCTGCTCTGTCAAAGGCTCCTGAGCCAGAATTTTGCCATGCAGACGGTGATGTTTTCCGATGCCCAGCTTGGGTAACCCTCGATTCAGGCCCTCCAACAGAACACAGGACTTGCACAAAGCCTGACTCGAGATATACCCGCAGCGTGAACACGTTCCCTGGACCGGCATCTTCACGCCCTCCTTTATCGAGAGGGTCTCTCCAGAGTGGATGATGTCGATGATGGAGCTGGGCCTGATGGACTCCAGGTCTTTGAGGAAGGCCCGAGCGTGACCTCGGTACGCATTGGGTGAGTAGATGCATTCTGTGGAGAAGTAGTCGAGCTTCTTGAAATAGGCGTAGAGGACGATCTCTTTCTCGTAGGCGTATTTAAGGGGCTTGCAGCGCGGGATGGCGCCCTCTCCCTCGCTGGCCGTGCTAATGGCTGTGCAGCGACGAAGACGTGCAATGTCCCCGCGCAAAACGTTCATGAGAACCGTCTCCGCCACGTCATCTGCATTGTGACCTGCTCAATAAATGAAACAATTATGAGTAAAGAAAAGAGAACAAGATGCTGAACCATTAGACAGGAGATCACCTGTGCATATCTTGTCTACTTTCAGCATCATGGCTCCCCGGTCCAGCGCCTGTCGACGGAAAACACCACAGAAAGTGCAGTTATTCTTCAATCCCACCTGCTTCACAATGGCGTCCATAGTCCAGCCGTACAGCTCCTCATAAGACACGATCTTCAGCGGCAGATCATACTGCTGCTGGTTTCTCTTCACTGTTTCCAGCGAATCGTCTCTGTAACCGGTGATGCCCTCATCCACAGACAGCAGCAGAAGGTTCAGCCCATAATCATAGCGCTCATTTAAGACTTTCATCACGTGGGCTAGAACAGTAGAGTCCTTACCACCCGAGGCCCCGATGGCCACAGTCTCCCGACGATTGAACAGGCCGGCAGACACGATGGTTTGATGGATCTCCTCCTCAAAAGCCCAGAAGAAGCAGTCCTTACAGAGGGAGTGTCCTGTCTTTGGCCGCTTGAGAACTGCACGTCTTTGTGAGCAATGACTGCACTGGACAGGCATGTCTGCAGAGATTCTGATGGTCAGCATTCAGCTCACGATTTGATACAAACAATACACCATCATTAAAAAAATACATGAACGTAAACCTATCCAAAACATTAAGAACAGTTCTTATTCTTGTTACAGAATTGACAACGTTCATAGCTTAATTAAATATATATGTAAACTAATAAGAATTGAATAGGTCTGGCACTGAAAAATAAAACTGAATTGTAACGTTAAAATAAAAAGTAATTAAAGGCTAAACTGCTCTTAAAGTAACATTAATAAAATCACAAAAACATTATAGGTCTCTCTATTTAAACGCAAATCACATGTTGGCAGCTCAACCAACAGCATTTAATAGACCTCACATCGTCCCAAAATGTTGTCCAATACAAACCGTAATTTTGTATCGCGATATATCGAGCCTTACACCTCTAAACTATTATTTACAGCTGAGCACCTCAGAATACTTTGCTGACATTTAGTGTATATGTGGAAAAACTAGTTGAGAAACGAAAATAATTACGTTAAATAACAACTACCCATATTTATTATAAAGAAACATGAGTGTTCAGTGTCTGAAGAATACAACAACACACTATGACAGCAGACTGAACTAAAGGGAACGTAAGGTCCATGAATGTAAATAATACAAACCTGAAATATTTCCTCCGGTCTTAAAACAAAACGCTTAGTGTCACGTTATAAGAAAACACCCCGAAGAAGAGGAAGATTATGGATTAAAATAATAACACTTCTCCGACTTAAAACAGTTTAACGTGATCATTATCATTAGCTCGTGTTGTGTCTCTTCTTCTCCTCTTCTCTCAGCTGATGTCACATTTCCGCCACCTGCTGGAATGGAAGCGCTTGACGTCGAAGTACGTACGTTTTTATTCTATCTTTCTATATTTTGTTATACAAAATGTATCCCTTTAGGTGCTTTAAATCAACCGATTAATTTTAATTTACCCCCAAAGAAAGATAATTGGAAGAATGTTAGCAATTTTCAGTTCTGGGACGTCATCCACTAACCAAAGAAAACATTGTATACTTTTTTTATTCTGTTGAACACAAAATGAAACAGTTATGGGGCACCTTTGACTACCATTAAAATTTTCCTACTATGGTAGTCAATGATGTCCCAGAACCGAAAATTGCTAACATTCATCCAAATGTCATTTTCTGTGTTCATGAAGTCATTTATACAGGTATGAAATTACATGAGGGTGAGTAAATGATGACAGAGGGGATTTAAGGATACTCATTTCAAAATATTACAATTGGGTCAAACAAATCTCACAAATAAGATTTCGCTCATTAATTAATAATAATGACAATAATAACAGTTTAAGAACAGGAAATTCATGCAGGTCTAAACTGGTCTGTTCAATAACAAGATATCTGCACTTAAATACAGTGTTAACACCAGTTTACATGACTCATTATCAAACAGCAAAACCAAACTCCAAAACCTGAGGTGATCGAAAATTAGTTAAAAAACCATTCATAGATATCATGAGCTTCTTGATATTCCTTGTGTCTCGCTACATGATCGCAGGCCGTGCAAATCGCCAGAACAAACTCTTGATTCTGTAATATTAAATGAGGTCGTGCTGAGAAATGTCTCCTCCAGTTAAAGTACCTGCGATACGCATCTTCATCTCTGTCCAGCTGCGTCAGATATTCTGCCAGTGACTTTGCGTCTGGGAAGTCGTCCACGTGAATGAAGGCGTCACGCGGTGCAAACCTCTCATAGTTCTTTCTGGGAGGTCCCAGCACCACAGGTACAGTACCTGCTGACAGAGGTCCGTTAAACTTTTCCGTGATGTAGTCCTTGTGGATGGAATTCTCAAAAGACAGATAAAATTTGCAGCTGGCTATGGTGGGATAATAGTCTTCATCAGATAGTCTCCCAGCATAAGCGCTTCCAAACATGTGCACAGTGATGTACTTTTTAAGTTCATTGTAGTAAGTGTTCCTCTTGCCGACACCTGTATGGGCAGCATTGTTACTTACGATCCAACAGACCAGTTTGTCCTTTTTGGGAATTGTAAAATTCTCATTTGGAGTTTTGTTGCTGGTCAGTCTCAGCCGCACAGGAATGTCAGCGTCCTCTCTATAACTGAGAGTCAGATTAAAGAGGTTTTCGATCCCTGGAATTTTCTGCGTGTTTGTTGGCGATTCTACATTAAGCCAGATCCACTTTTGGAACGGGGGACGAGGAGATGGTGGAAGGGTGGACAGGTCCCAACTAATAGCCTTGTGAAAAACAAGCACAGCGTCTGAACTGCTGTAGAGAGCTCTATCGTCCGTCAGGTGACAGCCGTCAATATTGTAAAGAGTTTTACAGTCCTTAAGATCAAATCTGTAATTTTCAGGCCAGACCCATAATAAAAGTACAGGTTTCTCCACTGTTTCATCAGCAATCGAGTTGTTCATCTCTTCATGGTGTCCATCTGAGTGTTGTTTGAATTCAGGTAGTCGAGGTGGACAGCTGGTCAGAGGTGAAGTCCAGAAAAAGAAGCTCAGAGAGACGACGCCGGCAACTGTCAGTATACTGCGGCAACCCGGAGCTGAACATGCGCTTGACATTTTATGATCTAACAGAATGATTTAGAGAAAGTGAAACAAAAAAAGTAAATATGTCAATATAAAAAATTCAATTGCTTTGAGAAATTTCTAAATGAATACAAAACACTTCCTATGGGTAACATCAAGACAGCTCCGTATGAAACAACAAAAGCTTTCCTTACAACTGCAGCTTTAATGTGCATTCAAGGTACAAAGTACACGTATCTATCACGTAGTGTCTTTATACTATACTCCATAAATCTTTAAGGAAGGACAGGACAAATCCACAAATATAATTTAATATAAGCAAACACAGATTAAAGTAAATCATTACCATGAATAAATTAATGTTTAAACTGAATGTATTCGTTGAAAGCAATGTCTGAAACAGAATGTTGTGCTGGTGTAGGCAGTGCCCAGTGAGTGTCCCTTGTGTTTTAGTATGATGCTTGTTTTGTGCCATGGTGACACTGCCTTTCGTTTCTCCACCCCAGGGAATGAAATGACAACAACAATACTTAAACTGTTTTACGATTTTGACAGAGGTGTGCAAAGACAAAGTTCAAACTATTCAAAACTACTCTTTATTGTATGTGAATTTATATTGTCAAATATATAGGCAGATTTTTTAATCAGTTTTTTACTTGAAAACAGTAGCCCTGCCATAATAAAAGTCTACATTCATATAGTAGCTTATTAAAAATTCATTGAGTGGGCATACATTGTACCACAAATGTTAGATTTTCAGTGCAGAGTTTACATTTTTTTGCTATTAAAAATAAATTTACTTCAGATAAACTTAAAAAAAAAAAAAACTTCAGAATCTCTGGACTTTAAAGTCACCATGAAACGGAAATTGCGATTGACTTCTTTTCCATATCGTGACGTATCTCCGAGTGAAATTTTTTTTAGAAAAAAATATAGGGCGGGGCTTTGTTTTGCCCTTCCCTTTTTGATTGGTTTGTTGTAAGTTGGGCCTGGAGGGGAGGGCTAAAAATGCCTGGCCATTGGACAGTATAGTCCTACCTCTTTTTTGTTGCTTACTTCATGTGGTGAATAGTTGTTGTTGAGAGGGGGAGAGGAGCTTAATGTTTTTGATTTAAGATTACAACTGCAAATTAAATGCACGGATAAATCATTTATAATAACCACTGCATCACTATGTAAAGCACTATAATTTTCCTGTTTGATTTCATGGTGACTTTAAAGTTTGAAGACATCGTGTCTCTACTATTTCTTTCTCTCACACCATAAAACAATAATAATATACTTTATCTGCCACTACATTAGGGCAGAGTCGTACCCACCATTTTTTCTGTGTTGTGTAATACAATTTGTGAAATAATTGCCTAAAAGTTTCGATAATGTCTTTAAAGGTTTAATTTGAATAGTAGGCTACTGCATAAATACATATTAGTAATAATTGTTGTTTTATGACAAATGAGATATTTAAAAAAAATCGAATGCCAAGTCAAGAAAGGGGATTCCCTTTTATCGTTTTTTTGCAAAAATAAATAGGCCTAAATAAATAAGGTTACATATACACTAGCAAATCTTTTTTTATTACTTACATATTTATTGAGGTATCATTTTAATAGGATATTTAAATATTATTTGAAATATGTCAAGAACTGTCTTACCGTTGAACATATCCAAAGTTTACCTCAATACACATGCCAAAGGCACAAATTTGTCCCTTAATGGATCCGTAGTCCGATGTTTCGTTTCAATGTGTACTACTGTATATTGTTGAAATGACAATAAAAGCCACTTGAACTTGGATTCCACAACGATCCATCCATTGTCAGCACTGAGCAGACGGACACAGACTGAGCGGGAAATGGAAAACCTGGAGCGGAATGGGGGGAGAGTGTTACCGAATGCTTTCAGCGGGTGTGGGAATCCATTCCACTTCACTCATAAAGCACAGCCCACAGTGCTGTCTGTTTCACAGTTGTGTGTGCTTTGCTTGTGGAAGGCGTTGATGGATCTGGATAGAAACATGCACTGTTTCTTGTTTTATTTCATTTTATTATTCTATTTCATTTATCTCATTCGTATTATTTGTTCCTTACTTTCCTGTTGTTTAACCTCGTTGGGAGTTGTATTGTCTCTTATGCTGATATGAGTATCCAATGGTCTCCATCTCAAGGTTCATAATAACGTCATGAGACAATGTTTTGATACTGTAATCTTGAATGGTTAAAAACACATATTGAATCTGTTTCTAGTCAGACGAAGTTTGACGGAGCTTGACTGAGCATCAAAGCTCAACTGAGATTATTCAATAAATCATTTTTCAGTTTATTTAACATCACTTCGTCTCCTGCCTGCTGTTCTTCCCTTCGGCGCTGTATCTATTGACTCACAACGGAGTTGATATTTCCAGGTTTAATAAGTTCCTGACGGAGAGAGATCTAGTGAAACTGGACTCTAAATTTATGATCGGAAAAATCTACAAGCCATATCCCAGAGTTGGATCTATCAGCAACAACTGAGAACAGAGAAGTTGCACAGTATAGGACCTGTGAATGTGGTCAGAGTTCAGTGATGCATGGGGCAAGAGGGTGGGGAGGGTGTTTAGCTTCCTGACTGCCTGGTGGATGAAGCTCTCCTTTAGTCTGTTGGTCCTGGCCTGGAGACTCCGCAGTCTCCTCCCTGATGGCAGCAGCCTGAAGAAGCTGTGTGTTGGGTGGGTGGGATCACCTGCAATGCAGAGGGCTTTGCGGGCGAGACGGGCTCCATAAATGTCCTAGAGGGAGATTTGGAAAGGATTTGTTTTCTAAAATTTGTATAATAAACATACCACTTATATGTTTTTGATTCTTCAAGCTTTTTTCTGGCAGAGAGGGGAGGGGTTTGGAATTGCACAGAGATGTAAAATGGAGCAACACTCAGCATTTGATGGCTGGATGTATAGACACTAGGGGATAACGAGACACGAAAAAGGTCTGTGTACCTTCGGATAATTCGTTTCTTTTTTCAAAATAGAAAAATGAATGAACCGAAAAAAAATGTACATATTCCACCATATTCATGAGCATAAAAAACAAATCTGAGACATAATTTTGGTTTGCTTTCCTCAAGATTTCTTTAAATGAATCAAATAAATATACAATAAAACCAAAACGAAAAATACAGTATTTTTATGAATAGCGCGGTTTAGTCCACCGGAAGTTCAGCCGCAGCCTCTGGCGACCAGCATCTTAAGCACAAGACCGCTATCTTTAATGACACATCAGTTTTCAGTGGCGTGTGCCAAGTTGCCAACCATATGAAAATATGTAGGCAGTAATTTCTGTGCAATGTAGCAGTGTGTACAGTTACTGAAAGAATGCACCAATGTACTCTGAGTTTAGAGATTGTATACAAATAAGAAAGTTTATTGTTAGGTAGGCGAATGTAAAGGCTAACCTAGTGACCCTTGTCTGTAAACCATTACATTTTCTATTGTGTTTTGAGCAGAGTTCAATTGCTATGTAATAGAATTTAATATGCAATGAAAAGTACAGGTTTTTGATTAACTCAGCTTATTTATATAGACAGTAGAAGTACTTTCATGTATATAGAAGTGTTTTGTCTTCTATGTTTAACACTTTTACGAACAGTGCAAACAAAGGGGCACATTCTTTATCACATCAAAGTGCAGAACGAGCTTCTCTCACTATGAATTTAAACGGGTATTGTTAAACCTCCCCTGCTGTCAGATGCATCGCTCTGACACGAGCACTGACGCGCGCACGTACAATGGTGCATTCTTTCAGTAACTGTACACACTGCACAGAAATTACTGCCTACATATTTACATATGGTTGGCAACTTGGCACACACCACTGAAAACTGATGTGTCATTAAAGATAGCGGTCTTGTGCTTATGTTCCAGTGACGTAACTTTGTGATTCCCATATTCGTTGTGACAACATAAGATTGGACGTTGTTGGGACATAGTGATTACCTCCTGAAGACATACCTGGAACATACCATCGTCGCTGCGACATACCAAATAACGTTTCTGGGACGTGATGAGCATGTCCTAACGATCAAACAGTCACGTTGTTAAAATCTTTTTTTACAATATTTAATTTAAACAATTATCATCCCTCACATGGAGGATTAAATTAATTTGTGATTTTATCTGTGTGTTAAATATTCAATTTTATGCATAATCAGAATCAGAATCAGAATCAGAATCAGAAGAGCTTTATTGCCAAGTGTGCTTGCACACACAAGGAATTTTCTTTGGTGTTGGAAGCTTCTAGTACAGACATTCAACACAATGACAATACAATATAATACGATTTACAGTCTAAAAGATTCTAAATTGTGCATATATAAAATAAAGACTATTTTACAGAAAATGGGGGATAATAACATATAAGAGACATTGTACCGGGTAGTATATAGTAGAATAAACATATTAACAGATTGTATGTACACTTGTGCAAATGGATAATTTAGTAAGTAGAGGTAGTGTTATATACATGTATACATAAGATGTAGATATAATAAGGCACTATAGTGCACACTATAGGAGTAGTGGAAGTGGAATATTGCTCTTAAGGAGCAGTTATCTGTTTAGGAGGGAGATTGCCTGGGGGAAGAAGCTGCTTCTGTGTCTGGAAGTCCTGGTGTTTGGTGCTCTAAAGCGCCGGCCAGAGGGCAGCAGATCAAAGAGTTTGTGTGCTGGGTGTGTGGAGTCAATGATGATTTTTCTTGCCCTGTTTTTCACTCTGGAATCGTACAGGTCCTGAAGTGTGGGCAGAGGAGCACCAATAATTTTCTCAGCACTACGAACTGTCCGTTGTAGTCTTCGTAGGTCTGATTTGGTGGCCGAGCCATACCAAACAGTAATTGAAGTGCACAGAACAGATTCGATGACCACTGAGTAGAACTGGGTCAGTAGCTCCTGTGGTAGGTTGAACTTCCTCAATTGACGGAGGAAGTATAACCTCTGCTGGGCCTTCTTTACAATGGAGTCTATGTGGGACTCCCACTTCAGGTCCTGAGAGATGGTGGAGCCCAGGAACCTGAATGACTCCACAGTATCCACAGTGCTGTCCAGGATGGTGAGGGGAGGAAGTGATGGAGGGTTCCTTCTGAAATCCACTATCATCTCCACTGTCTTGAATGCATTCAGCTCTAGGTTGTTTTGACTACACCAGGCAGCCAGCTGAGCAACCTCCTTTCTGTAGGCAGATTCATCACCGTCTTGAATAAGGCCAATGACTGTGGTGTCATCTGCAAACTTCAGGAGTTTGACAGAAGGGTCTGTAGAGGTGCATTCGTTTGTGTAGAGTGAATATAGCAGTGGAGAAAGAACACATCCTTGAGGAGCTCCGGTGCTGATGGTACATGTGCTGGATTTAAATTTTCCCAACCTCACTAGCTGCTGCCTGTTCGACAGGAAGTTAATAATCCACTGACAGGTAGAGGTTGGCACAGAGAGCTGGGTAAGCTTGGGCAGGAGGAGGTCTGGGATTATGGTGTTGAAGGCCGAGCTGAAGTCTACAAACAGGATCCTGACGTAAGTCCCTGGTCTGTCTAGGTGTTGTAGGATGTAATGCAGTCCCATGTTTACTGCATCGTCCACAGACCTGTTTGCTCGGTAAGCAAACTGGAGGGGATCAAGAAGTGGTCTGGTGATGTCCTTCAGGTGGGCCAGTACAAGTCTCTCAAATGACTTCATGACCACAGATGTTAAAGCAACAGGCCTGTAGTCATTAAGTCCAGATATTTTGGGTTTCTTCTGTACAGGGATGATGGTGGAGCGTTTGAAGCATGAAGGGACTTCACACTGCTCCAAAGATCTGTTAAAAATATTAGTGAAGATGGGCGACAGCTGCTCCGCACAGACTTTCAGGCAGGAGGGTGAGACATTGTCTGGGCCTGGTGCTTTTCTGATCTTTTGTTTGCGGAAAAGCTGGCAAACATCCTCTTCGCAGATCTTAAGTGCAGGTTGAATGTCAAGAGGAGGTGTTAATGGTATAGCAGAGATAGGGTCAGGGCGGGTGTGAAGGGTGAGACTCTGCATTTCAAAACGACAATAGAAGTCGTTCAGGTCGTCAGCCAGTCGTTGATTACCCATAGACTGAGGGGATGATGGCTTGTAGTTGGTAATGTCTTTCAGGCCTTTCCACACCGATGCAGGGTCGTTGGCTGAAAACTGGTTCTTCAGCTTTTCAGAGTAGCTTCTCTTAGCTGCTCTTATCTCCTTTGTCAGTGTGTTTTTGGCCTGATTATACAAGACTTTGTCCCCACTTCTGTAAGCATCTTCTTTGGCCTGACGAAGCTGTCTCAGTTTCATTGTAAACCATGGTTTGTCATTGTTGTATGTTAAGCGAGTCCTGGTGGGAATACACATGTCCTCACAGAAGCTGATGTAGGATGTCACTGTGTCAGTTAACTCATCCAGATCAGTGGCTGCAGCTTCAAAGACACTCCAATCCGTGCAGTCGAAACAGGCTTGTAAGGCCCGCTCTGTTTCGCTGCTCCATCTCTTTGCTGTTCTTGCTACAGGCTTGGCAGATTTAAGCTTCTGTCTGTAGGTCGGAAGAGTATCATCAATTGGAGTATCAATTGGAGTAATTCTCTATTCAAATATGTATAAAGCACAGTATAACCATTATAAAACTCAACACAGCACTGTGAATCACAATCAGATGTTTTATTTATACTGTAGTAAGTTACATGCCATAAATAATCAAAGACTGCAACACAATATATAGGATTTAAAGCAGACATTTATTGACAGAGATGAATAAACATTAATCTTAAGATTACATTGTTCTGATGCAGAGATATAGGTATTGCTAAACGGTTGCTAGGCTAACCTGTTTGGTTGCTATGGGCGTGGCTTAGCATCTGCCAGTTGATGATACTCTAAGCTATGAGTGAAACGAACCAACCCCCGTGTCTCTATGATGTTCTGATGCAGAGATATAGGTATTGCTAAACGGTTGCTAGGCTAACCTGTTTGGTTGCTATGGGCGTGGCTTAGCATCTGTCAGTTGATGATACTCTAAGCTATGAGTGAAACGAACCAACCCCTGTGTCTCTACGATGTTCTGATACAGAGATATAGGTATTGCTAAACAGTTGCTAGGCTAACCTGTTTGGATGCTATGGGCGTGGCTTGGTATATGCAATTGATGATACTCTAAGCTATGAGTGAAATGAACCAACTCCCATGTCTATGCGATGTTCTTATGCAGAGATATAGGTTTTGCTAAACGGTTGCTAGGCTAACCTGTGTGGTTGCTATGGGCGTGGCTTGGTATATGCCAATTGATGATGCTCTAAGCTATGAGTGAAACGAACCAACCCCCGTGTCTCTACGATGTTCTGATGAAGAGATATAGGTTTTGCTAAACGGTTGCTAGGCTAACCTGCTTGGTTGCTATGGGCGTGGCTTAACATCTGCCATTTGATGATACTCTAAGCTATGAGCGAAACGAACCAACCCCCGTGTCTCTACGATGTTCTGATGCAGAGATATAGGTATTGCTAAATGGTTGCTAGGTTAACCTGTTTGGTTGCTAGGGGCGTGGCTTAGCATCTGCCATTTGATGATACTCTAAGCTATCAGTGAAACGAACCAACCCCCATGTCTCTACGATGTTCTAATGCAGAGATATAGGTATTGCTAAACGGTTGCTAGGCTAACCTGTTTGGTTGCTATGGGCGTGGCTTAGCATCTGCCATTTGATGATACTCTAAGCTATGAGTGAAATGAACCACCCCCATGTCTCTACGATGTTCTGATGCAGAGATATAGGTATTGCTAAACGGTTGCTAAGTTAACATGTTTTGTTGCTATAGGCGTGGCTTCGTAGCTTAATGAAGTTTCAGGGATACTGATTGGTTGCCTGAGCTAAATGAGCCCACCCCCTTGTCTCTACGACGCTGTGTTGCAAAGATATCCATCTGGACTTTTTATAATGGGAGTCTATGGGAGCGGTTGCTAGGTTGCTGTAAATGGTTGCTATGGGCGTGGCTTCGTAGCTTAAGGAAGTTCCTGGGATACTGATTGGTTGCCTGAGTAAAATGAGCCCACCCCCTTGTCTCTAAGTGGTTGTACTGCGAAGTTATTCAACATGGGACAGTTATGACGCCTTATATGGGCATGTTTCCTGTCCCATTATAAGTCAATGGGGAATTTTCGGGGGCTCTTACGTCCCAGGGGTGCAACTTACACCCCATTGTGAGGTAAGTTCCTACAGAGCCTGCCAGCTTCTTCAAAGGTGGTAACTCGCAAGTTTCTACGACATCCTCGCTTTGAGTTATGAGCCGTCAAAGTTTGTCGCAATGTTAAGTCTATGGGAAATTAGGTGGTTTTGAGAGTCCGGTTTTCGAAAACCAGAACCCGGATCAGTTAGAAAAGATATAGCAACTCAAGTCAGACCAGCCTGAAGGTTTGTGGAAAGTTTGGTGGATGTAGCTTGAAAGCTCTAGGAAGAGTAGCAGTCAGAAATTTGGGGGATCAGAAGAAGAAGAAGAAGAAGAATCGGAAGAATAATAATAAGCTTAGATACAAGATCAGTATGTTGGCTCTGTCAAGCCAACATAATAAACCGCTAAAGTAATATATCAGGCGGTGAGGTAAAAAGAAATGACCGTTAACGTTCAAATGATGCGAGCGTGCGGCTCTTTGCAGAACAGAGAAGGCACGCGTTCGCGCACATATCAGACGCGTGCACTAAATAAATAGAAATGCAGTTTTAATTGTGGTATCGAATTAAACTCCTGTTTAATAGCTGTCAGAAATCGGATTTATAACATTCGTCTTGACATTATTACAGATTTGACTCTGATCATAAATTTTCCATACAATGACATAATAAATAGAAATGACCAGTACATCACGTCGCTACGTTCACCATGGGGTTAATTCACGGCGTTATTTGAGGACGTGCAGGCTAGGAAGTTTCTGGAACGTAAGCAACAATTCTAAGAAATGGAACGTTGCCAAGACGTCCTCAGAACGTGGTCACAAAGTAATGTCACGGTGACCAAATGAAGACGAACTGGCGACGTCTTCAGAACGTACTGTGTTTGATTGTGTGTGTTATATTTCCCTCATCAGTAGGGGTTTAAAGTGTCTAGTTTGTTTTAGTTGTTTTATAAAAAAATTAAAAACTAAAGAAAAAACTTTGTTTGTATGCAAAACATGCACTTTGTGTATTTGCACGTGTACAGGTCATGAAATGGGTAGAATTACAATCCACACACATAACAACGCTCAGTTCTCAGAATTATCAACAGAGCAGAGAGGTTTTTTAAACAACGAAAACGCTGCATTTTTTTCTGATGTTAGAGGCAGAGCTTTTCTTTGGGCTAGCAGTCTGTGACTCACAGCTGAATGAACCCTTAGTGGTGAGGAGTTCATAAGTTCAACACCTGTTCTAAAATGAGTTCACCTGCATTTATCCCTAAAATGTTTGATCTCTGAGTATCCTCAGTTGGTGCTTCTGGCTAGCGAGACAAATGAGCAAAAAAAGGTCATCAAATAATGCCAGTTCTTTGCTATTCAAAGATGTAGGAAGTCATTTTGTTTATTTAAAAGCTGATTCAGCCTGACCTCACGCAGCACGCCAGCACTATATGTGGAAGGTCATATGCTGGCAAACAACAAAAAATGCTGATTATACATTCATGGCACTCAAATCCACAATTCTAAATTGTGCGTATGAAATAATAAAAGTACACAAAATACGACATCTGATTAAATTCAAAATCATTACACCCCAATATAATATGTAAGGAATAATTGACTCCGGTCCTTTCAATTATCGAAAGTTAATGCACACCCCGAGGTGGTAATGCGGCCACGACGCGAAGCGGAGTGACAAACTTTGTCATTTAAACCTGTGTGATTTTCTTTCTTCTGCAAAACACAAAAGAAGATCTTTTGAAATTTACATTTACATTTATGCATTTGGCAGACGCTTTTATCCAAAGTGACTTACAGTGCATTTAGTCTATACATGTCTTTTTTTTTATCAGTGTGTGTTCCCTGGGATCGGACCCACAACCTTGCGTTGTTAGCGCAATGCTCTACCAACTGAGCTACATAAGAACACTGTACCAAATATGTTGGTAACAGAAAATCGTTGGTCCCCATTGACTTCTGTTGGACACAAAACCAATGCAAGTCTATAGGGACCAAGGGTTTTCTGTTCTTCTTTTGAAAATATCTTCTTTTGTGTTCTGCCGAACAAAGAAAGTCATACAGGTTTGAACCGTGTAAGTAATGACAGAATTTTTCATTTTGAAGGTTGACTTATGCTTTAAGCCAAGACAAGACCTTAGTTAAGAATACTTTAGTAGTTTTTACAAACACACCTTACAAGAAATCATGCTTTCAGTATAGAACCTCCCCAATAAGTTTAAACAGCTTATCTAAAGCCACTATAAACAAATATACCCGTTTACTTAGGGCTTTTTACTGTAAGTGATGCATATAAAAAATTCAGTTAAATGTTTGTTTACATTTAAGTTTTTACCTTATTTAAACATTGTCCCTTATTTCTCTGTAAGGTTATGTAAAGTCTGTTGGATTTTCATTGTGAATGAAGCATGATATATAAACAAACCAGCCATGCCTATCTGGGTCTCTCTGTGTCAGACAGCAGGTGCGGTTCTGTTGACTGCATAAATGTCTACGCCTGGATTCATGTTGAACTTCAGATAAAACATCAAACGTTCACCAGTAATGAGAAAAATAACTCTCTGCAGTTTTATTTGATCCCGGGGTTGTTGTGTGTATACATTGTTACTGACGACCAACAGCACCGAAAGAAAGGACTTACCTCCTACAGAAAAACATTTGCATGATTTTTGCATTTGTCTTTCTGAGGAGAGAGCAATGAATACATTTACATTTATTCAAAGCTACAATTGACAAACAGGCTAAGAAAGGAGTTAACAATCTCACATGTGCAGCAGTACAAATATGTCTAAATGTGACTAGAAAAGTACAAAGCTAGAAAATGCATCAGAACGAAGCTCCTGTACCTAAAAACAACGTCATGTTAATTTGTAACAAAAATCTCATCATAAAGTTCATGTAATTTTCTCCTCCAGTAACAGTGAAATACCAAAATACCAGTAACTTTAGTTAAAAAACCATTCATAGATATCATGAGCTTCTTGATATTCCTTGTGTCTCGCTACATGATCGCAGGCCGTGCAAATCGTCAGAACAAACTCTTGATTCTGTAATATTAAATGAGGTCGTGCTGAGAAATGTCTCCTCCAGTTAAAGTACCTGCGATACGCATCTTCATCTCTGTCCAGCTGCGTCAGATATTCTGCCAGTGACTTTGCGTCTGGGAAGTCGTCCACGTGAATGAAGGCGTCACGCGGTGCAAACCTCTCATAGTTCTTTCTGGGAGGTCCCAGCACCACAGGTACAGTACCTGCTGACAGAGGTCCGTTAAACTTTTCCGTGATGTAGTCCTTGTGGATGGAATTCTCAAAAGACAGATAAAATTTGCAGCTGGCTATGGTGGGATAATAGTCTTCATCAGATAGTCTCCCAGCATAAGCGCTTCCAAACATGTGCACAGTGATGTACTTTTTAAGTTCATTGTAGTAAGTGTTCCTCTTGCCGACACCTGTATGGGCAGAATTGTTACTTACGATCCAACAGACCAGTTTGTCCTTTTTGGGAATTGTAAAATCCTCATTTGGAGTTTTGTTGCTGGTCAGTCTCAGCCGCACAGGAATGTCAGCGTCCTCTCTATAACTGAGAGTCAGATTAAAGAGGTTTTCAATCCCTGGAATTTTCTGCGTGTTTGTTGGCGATTCTAAATGAAGCCAGATCCACTTTTGGAACGGGGGACGAGGAGATGGTGGAAGGGTGGACAGGTCCCAACTAATACCCCGGTGATAAACAAGCACAGCGTCTGAACTGCTGTAGAGAGCTCTATCGTCCGTCAGGTGACAGCCGTCAATATTGTAAAGAGTTTTACAGTCCTTAAGATCAAATCTGTAATTTTCAGGCCAGACCCATAATAAAAGTACAGGTTTCTCCACTGTTTCATCAGCAATCGAGTTGTTCATCTCTTCATGGTGTCCATCTGAGTGTTGTTTGAATTGAGGTAGTCGAGGTGGACAGCTGGTCAGAGGTGAAGTCCAGAAATACAAGAGGTTCAGAGAGACGAGAGCGGCAATAGCCACTAAACCAGTCAGACGGCCCACAGGAATTCCAGTTAAACTTGTGCTTGACATTCTTTGATTTGAATGAGAATGAATAAAAAAAGTTGTTCATCTTTATCGTCAGTATATATCAATGTAAAATGTATTTTTATGCTAAACAATTTAAACAATACATTGTCGGGTGTATGAGGGGCTAAACCACAGTTACTTGCCTAAAGGCATCTTATGACATGATTTTATGACCAATCAATTTGCAGCTATAACGACAAATAAAAAAGCCATTTCTCCTTTGCAGGTGAGGAGTTTTTATTAGTGTGGTGTCTTTCTAAATATTGTTTAGTTGCAGGTAATGGTGGTGGGCGCTTGGTTAGAGGTGAAGTCCAGAAAAACATGATGCATAGAGAGACGAGAGCAGCAATAGCCACAATACCAGCTGTACGACATAGATGAGTTCCAGGTGAACTTGTGCTTGACATAATTTGATTTTTAAAAGAACGAATAAAAAACTTTTTAGCTTTTATCATTATCAAGAATTAGCTCACCATCAAAAAAAAGTTTAGTTGAAAAAAAAGATACAAATCCACAGAAAGAGAATATGATCCACAACACATTGACAAGTGTATGAGGGACTTTTATGCAAAGCGTCTTACAAATGAGAGCATTTACCATTTTGTCCATAAGCTATGAACAATAACCGTAGATTACCGAGCCGTGTTTAAAGTAGGATAATGGATGACGAGAGAACAATGAAAGAAACAGATTTGTTTAAACAGTTAGGGGTTAGTCAGGTGGATTCAGAACAGGCATGTTTTCAGTTGTTTTATTAGCTGAAAAGGCATTTTAGCACAGCTACAAGCCAGTTTTGAAAACAATTCTCTGCTGTAATAACAATTGTCCTTTGACGTTGTTAGCTGAAAGGCATTTTTTTGACGTCACATAAGTAGATGAATATAAGCAATGAATGTAAATAATCCAACTCGCCTGTTTTTTGCGCTTCTAATGAAAGAAGAAATCATTGTTTTGTCCCACATAGGAGTTTATTAAGGAGATCAGAACTGCGTTGTTTGAGCACTAATGGATTTGCCAGTGCTCGAAATGTGACGTTTGATGCCAACCAATCGCAGTTCAGTATGCAAACATCACAGTGACATCATCACTGCTGACATGCAACCGCATTAACAACAAAGGTTTATTTGCTTTCTCCAGAGGTTCCTAAACCGGTCCAATAAGCACATTTGTATGTGATATAGTTCAGATAATCCAAATAGAAAAACTTGACCTCGTTACCATTTATTTACAAAGTCATTTAGATGCATTTTTGCAGAACACAAAAGAGAAATTTTGAAGAACATAACCAAACAAGAATGGACCCCACCTCATTGACGTCCATAGTGTTGATACAGATGTGTTTCACAGAAGAAAGAGGCACATACAGGTTTCGAATGGCATGAAGGTAAAAACACGATGACAGAATTTTATCTGAACTATTTTGTGCTAAAATGTGTGTCCTTTGCCGTCTTTGGATCTTCTACTTTATTTTCAAGAAAAAGCACTGAACAGGTGACAATCTTGTTAAACCAATTCCATAAACAACACAGGGGTATCCTGGACTAAACCATTTGCTGTATATACTACAATAAGTGATATGTTTTACTGGATGATCATTATTATTTATGACTATTTTGTACATTTTATTCACGTCAATGATCGTGGGAGAGATTGTAGTATTCAGTTCTTTCCCAGCTAACACATGACGTACCGGTTACGTAATGTATTGGTCATTTTTGGGTAATTTCATGACGTACCAGCTGTACGTAGCTGGCACGTCCCAAGCAAGTAATTTCATTACCATTAAATGACCAATTCATGACGTCGCCTGCACGAACTCCAGACGTTACAAGGTAACCAAGGACGGTCCAGTTACGTACTATATTATTCGTACTACTTTGGTAATAACATACGGGTAACATAAGTGGCACGTTGCGGGCACGTAATTATCATTATTAATAAAATGTTGATTAACATTAATATTTACACGCCGCTTACTATTTAAATATGGGTGTTTAAAACGTTTGTAGCCAGGACATCGTAAATCTGTTGATTAAATAAGCCAAGAGATATTTAATACGGTACATGCAGGCCGCTCTCTGCTGTATGGGAATGTAACAGTGCGCGCCACCTGCGTGCTCAAATTAAGAACAGTTCGTGCCCAGCAGAGCTGCGTCAAAGCCCCGCCTGCAACCATAGGCAAAAAATTATGGCAAGACAGCGGCGCAAAAGGGTTTCGCACGGTTTTTACGGCGTTCGGAATTGCGATGCCGTATTTTGCGGCGCAAATACTTTTAAAACGCCGTCAAAACGGCGGTCGGATATAAACGCGTTTAATCTACTGTGTAATTACGACACCATCGGCTTGCCATAGAACGCAGGAAAGGAGATCGGATGCTAGTTTTTTGAATGGATGGCAATGGGTTTTGTTAACCGTTACGGGTTCTCCAATTGGAAGTATTATGTGAATGTATTATGTGAATGTAAGTGCGCGCCTCCTGCGCGTTCAAGATCAGAACAGCGCATGCACAGCAGAGCTGGGTCTAACAGGAGGACCGATCGTTTCTCCGAAGCGGCGCCTGAAGTGGACATATAAAAAGACCAACAATCACATTAAGTAAATATCTTATATTTGATGTGTTTTTTTGTCATATTTATGCTTCTGTAGGCCTAATTATTTTTCTGTCGTGAATCATGCTCGATGCTATCTTTTAAATAACTGTTATATAAAGTTAAGTATCTGAACAAACACTTTGTTGTTCATTTGAATGTTTTTAAACATGTTTGTATACTGTTTTGAACGCGATTTGATAATGTTGCTAATATGTTGCTGTTAATATGTTGGTTTTATCTATATAAATGAAAAGTATTCCAACTCTGAGTCTGTGTCATTATATGTTATTTAAAAAGTCTCTAAAATAGTTATGGGCAAATAAGGACAAGTTAAATTAGTTGTACTGCATGTCCGCCCAAAGAATATTGAATGAAATATTTAAATGACTAACTGGTTCCAAACACAATTTTTTTAATCCATTACGTTTTCACGACGTGGCCACGACCGCAGATTACGTCACGAGGTTATGTCGAGGCGACGAATTGCAACGACGTAAATTTGGTCATAAGATTACGTTGACGTTGTAACAGTCACGTATTTTGGCTAGCTGGGTTGCTGCCATTTAAAGTAGGGATGCACGATATTATCGGCACGCCGATATTATCGGCAGATAATGGCTTATAAATTAATTATCGGCATCGGCCCGATAAAGAAAATAATGCCGATATGCCTCACCGATAGGAAGCTGTAATTAAATCATGCTTGTAAAAGCAGCACATTCTTACATTAACTGAGTGCGCAAAGAAATCCATCTCTGCGCCCGTCAGCCGCGCACTGCCTATTGATTGATTAACGTTTTTAACTAAAACACAGAATAAAAATAAAGTTGAATCCTGCCCATTGTCCATCAGGAGTAGACTTTGAACTTGAGCTCAAGCGTGCATAATATGCAACGCGCCGCCCTGTGACTTTCGTCTCTGCACACTGCCGTTTTGTAGTCTCCATTTCAAAGACACCTAATTAATATTCACCAAATTCATTTTCCAAATGTTTTAACAATTTCAGGACACCTGGCCCAGCAAACAATGACCTGGCAGTGCACCGGCGGTTTTTGGGCGGCATAGATTCAGCGGCTTAACGCAGTCGGACCACCGTCGGCACACTGTCGATAAGCTGATCAATGTAAAAAAGCTGTCGGTCTGCCAGCTTTTTTGGGGTGGCACGCCACCAGCGGCTTGCCGCTGCTGGACCTCTGTTGGAACAGCAGTGGCAAACTGGGCGGCACTGATTCAGCGGCTTGACACAGACGGACCACCGTCGGGACATTGTCGGCAAGCCGACCAATGTAAAAATGCTGTCGGTCTGCCAGCTTTTTTTGGGTGGCACGCCACCAGCGGCTTGCCACCGCTGAGCCTCTGTTGGTACAGCAGTGGCTAAATGATAGTGTTCTTCTAAGCTCTAACAGGATATTTTAAAAAATACAGTCAAAGGCATCGATGGAATACTGGCTAAATTATTTAACAGGTAAATTTTAGTATATGTATATATACAGGTGCTGGTCATATAATTAGAATATCATCAAAAAGTTGATTTATTTCACTAATTCCATTCAAAAAGTGAAACTTGTATATTATATTCATTCATTACACACAGACTGATATATTTCAAATGTTTATTTCTTTTAATTTTGATGATTATAACTGACAACTAATGAAAGCCCCAAATTCAGTATCTCAGAAAATTAGAATATTGTGAAAAGGTTCAATATTGAAGACACCTGGTGCCACACTCTAATCAGCTAATTAACTCAAAACACCTGCAAAGGCCTTTAAATGGTCTCTCAGTCTAGTTCTGTAGGCTACACAATCATGTGGAAGACTGCTGACTTGACAGTTGACCAAAAGACAACCATTGACACCTTGCGCAAGGAGGGCAAGACACAAAAGGTCATTGCAAAAGAGGCTGGCTGTTCACAGAGCTCTGTGTCCAAGCACATTAATAGAGAGGCGAAGGGAAGGAAAAGATGTGGTAGAAAAAAGTGTACAAGCAATAGGGAAAACCGCACACTGGAGAGGATTGTGAAACAAAACGTAACTCGGACACATTTCTTACCGGCATGCATCTCGCGCTGATCACCGGTGATCGGTTCTGTGCAGAATTTGGCCATCTCAAACGAGCCTATTTATAACAGAAGTGTGCCCTATTTGCCCTGCACAAAGGCAATACGATAAAGGCATATTTCGTAAAACTGCAATGGAAACACTTTTTGTCGTATTTACAAGTCACGTGACGTATAAAAAAGTCACATGACCATTCGCGGTATGTTTTGGAAGAACATTTGGAAAGATAGGATGTAAGGAATTCACATTAAGTAATATCTTATATAGCCCAAATGCAGGAAAACGAGTGAGTGCAGTATGGAGATTTATTAGGAACAGTGAGGTAATAGGAAAATATATAAGGAAATATAGACATTTCTTTTCACTCTTTCATCACAGTAGGTGGCACTATGCACTAAAGTTAGTTTGCAACCTGCCATAAAATGTACAAAGAAGCAGTACGGCCAGAATGACTTATCGCGAGAAGAATCAAATTACACTTTAATCGCATAAAATTATTTAATGGAAACGCAGTCATTCCGTGATATTGCTTTAATTTATATTATTTTAATTGACATTTAAATTTGGCGCAAATCTGTAATGGAAACCTGGCTACTGCCGGTGTGAACGGGGAATAACGCTCCTACTGGTTACCCAAAATAATACTGGTTAGACATATATGTGTATATATATATATATATATATATATACACGTTAACTTTTCACACGTAAACAACACGTTTGGTACACGTTAAATACACCTTGAGTACGTGTGAAATACACGTTGTTGACGTGTACTTAACGTGTTAAAATTTGCGCGTTTTTGAACCACTTGGCCTTCCATAGATGTGTGGCGTGAGTGCGTGTGAAAACAGGCAAAACCGTGTGTCACACGGCGAAAGCGTGAGAGTTGGCAGCGCTGATACATGTAATTTTCTGCCTTGATTCCTGAGTTGATTCAGTCAGTAATGCATTACTGTTTACAGTCATTTGGAACAACAAGAAAGTCGATTTAGTTTAATCCAACGTTATTTCTATCCACTACATGCCCAGCAAACACAGAACGTTCCCCTAACGTTAGTTTTTGGGAACCAAAAAATAACGTTCTAAGAACGTTCTTTTCAGGTTTTATTTTTTTGCAACCAGAAAATAACGTTCCCAGAACGTTGCAGGCTGTTTTTTTTTTAAATAACCAGAAAATCATCCCTGATGGTTATTTTCTGGTTATTTTTTTGCAACCAGAAAATAACCAGAATATAACGTTCTCTGATGGTTATTTATTGGTTATTTTTTGCAACCAGAAAATAACCAGAAAGTAACGTTCCCTGATGGTTATTTTCTGGTTATTTTTTTGCAACCAGAAAATAACGTTCTCTGATGGTTATTTATTGGTTATTTTTTTGCAACCAGAAAATAACCAGAAAGTAACGTTCCCTGATGGTTATTTTCTGGTTATTTTTTTGCAACCAGAAAATAACCAGAAAGTAACGTTCCCTGATGGTTCCTTTTTTGGCCATTTTTATGGTAAAAATAGTTAAAACTGGTAAACGTCAGTGACATGTGCAATACATAAATTATAAGATCATGTAACCGGTCCTACTCGCCCCGCTTTGCCCGTGCCTCGAACGGGCGCTCTAACGAGGAGGCTAAAGACCGCAGTCTCTAGCGTCTGTCGCTAGAGCGTCTCTGTTGGTCAGGGAGTGAGGTTTACACACTGCACAGCTCTTCACTAGCTGGCCTCCGTTACAATCACATTGAAAACCAAATGAAATTAATAAATGTGCCCTTTAATGGCTGAAAATAATAAACTAGTTAAGCTAAATGAAAATACAATCATCTATATCCATGTGTATTTCTTTAGTGTGGTTGTCTGTTACTGTATGTGTGTGCGCTCGAGCACGTGCATTCTCCGCTCTGCCGCGCACTCCCGTCATTTAAAAATTAACGGTCATTACCTCACCGACTAACACATTAGTTTAGCGGTTTATTTATTTTAATTTTTTTATTTAAAACCGTACAGATTTGAGAGTAGACTTATATTTTCGTGATTTTCGATTGATTTGACTCATCTAAATCAACAGACCATGATGAAAGGACTGAAACTCAGGGCTTTTGATTGTGTTATCTAAAGACGGAGCCGCGCTATACTTCTGTGGTGAGACAAGAATATTGTTAGCCTGAAGATAATTAAATGTTTATTCTTCTGTCAATAAAAATCTGTGTTGAAGTCATTGGTTATTTTATTTCGATATCTATAATGTCTGATGTTGAGGTAGGCCTACACACAGTGTGGTTTTATTATAAATGATATACTGTGCTGTTTAAATCGAAAATTAGGCTACTTCAGTGATGTAAAAGGAATTATTAGGCTAAAAGAATAATCTAATGCATTGATTTCATCCTCCATATTGTGTGGGATGATGTATTTTACTTATTTTAATTAGATTAACGTTAGACAAGCGATGGATAAAAACACAGCATGGATGTATTCATTACTGACGTGTAAACGGACCCAGAAAAATATTTTAGGCTAACGTTCTGGGAACATTCCCCTAACGTTAGTTTCTGGTTCCCAGAAAGTTTTTTTAAGGTTTGTTTTTGGTTATCTTTACGGAAATAAAACGTTAGTTTCATGGTTTCTATAACGTTAGGGTAACGTTCCCCTAACGTTAGTTTTTGGTTCCCAGAACGTTATCGGAACCAGAAACTAACGTTCTATTAACGTAAAGAAAACTTTCCTGGAGAACCAAAAACGAACCTTAGAAAATAACGTTCTGGGAACCAAAAACTAACGTTAGGGGAACGTTCTGGGAACCAAAAACTAACGTCAGGGGAACGTTCTGGGAACCAAAAATTGTTAGCTGGGTGCTTATTCTCCATATGTAAATATAAGACATTTATCCAAACGAAGTTTAAATCAATCACATAAATATTACTATATTGCTAACATTGTCTAAGAATGTGATATTTTCGTAACGATTTCTGAAAAACGCGAGTTACAGACCAGAATCGCCTTTGTAAACCAGCGGTGGCATCGAGTGACGTCACGCGCGCGCGCACACCCAAAGACAGTGCGATTATGGCAGGGAGTGTGTTTTCGGCACAACACCGGGACCATTTTTTAAAATGTGGGCCGGCTGGCAGAACACCGGCCTGGTCACGAGATCAGAATTGGCCGTTCAGTCATACACGTCATCAGAGGGAGACTGGAGTGCCAGTGCAACACGAGCTAATTGTCAGTAAAAGCTACATAATGGACCGTAAAAAAAAGGAAAGGCGGTGCAGAAAGTTAGAGAAAGCTAAAAAAGGGTTCTTAAGTCAGATGCTGCCAAATGCGTTAAATTAACTGAACTCTTCAAAAGGTTTAAATTCGGCTGCTGCACCGGAGGACAGCGGTGCCGTAGAGGTAAGAAAACAGAAAACACAGCTGGTTAAACGGGTTAAGCTTAAATTGCATGGCTGAGATATCAGTAGATAAGGTGGAATTACACTAAACACTGTTTCCTAAACAGACCGAGACTGCTGTAGGCTACTTGCGATATAGTAGCTCTTTACACGTCAAAAACCTAGAATAAAAGCCATAGTACTGTGGACATTTGTAATGAACTTTACTTTGAATAAATATGTCATAATATTAAAATAAAACATTGAACACATGCATATATAGGTTGCAGTATGTAATTAATCCCAGTGTGGAACATAGGCTTTTTTACAAGCACTTAAATGCAATGGTTAGATGAGGTATTATAAGCCATTGGCTAATTTATATTCTATCTTATCTGAATTGTGTGTTCATCTATTCACAACGAGAATGTTGCTGGACCCAGTGCAGATGGATCAAGTGTCATAGAGGTTGGAAGACAGCAGAGAGACACACCCTGACACAGTTGCTGCCAGTTTCTAACGTAACTGTCACAGTCCTGCCTTCTTGTTTCTGAATTTCTAGTCGTGTGGCAGGATCGGGCCAGAGCCCTTAGGTTTTATGTGAGAAAGCCATGAGTTGTTTATGTTTTTTACATCTCATGTGCTTTCTCGTGTCTTGTCATTGGCCCCGCCCCTCTCGTTTCATGTATTGCTTCCCTGCCCTGTGTCATTATCCCTCGTTTGTCTTGCCCTATTTAATGCCCTCTTGTTTCATTGTCCTGTGCTCTTGCTTTGTATGTGTATGTGCTTGTGAAGTGTACCTCGTCGTTTGCTGTGTTTCCTTACCTTGCCTAGTCAGTATACCTTGTTTTGTTTTATCCCCTGCCTCTTGTCGTGTATGTTATATATTCTTCTCCGTCATTTTATCAGTAAGTTCGAGATATCCTGTTTTCTTGTTTTGCCCCCTTGTGGGAAGTCTTTTGTTTCATGTTTTCATTTTAGTTACTATCGTGTCTTGTTTCCCTCCATTGCGGGGTTTTGTTATTAAAGTCTTGTCTTGTTACCCCTACCGCTGCCTGCGCTTGGGTTCTTCCTCTCGCTGTCACACCCCCCGGTCGTGACAGCATCCTTGACAGTCACACACATACCTTTACACAACACACAAAAATGCACATGCAGCACACACTATCAACAGTTCAGCATACTTTAATTCACAAATGTATATAATAAATTACTTTAAAAGATGTAAAAAGGTAAAAATCTGTTGGTACACACAAACAAACACACCTATTACTGCTGCTACTACTGATAGTTTTTACTATATATTCTATTCCCTTTTGTGCTATTGTTGGTTGGGCTGTCAGGGTGTTGTTCCAAACCTGTATAAATGTCTTTGTTCTGATGAACAAGAAACATATTTGGAAAAATGTTAGCAACTGACATTTCTGCGACATCATTGCCTGTCTGTTGAAAACAAAATGAGATATTTTGAAGAATTTAGGATAGCAATCAGTTCTGGGGCACCTTTGACTATACCATTGAATTTTGTCCTACTATGGTAGTCAGTGGTGTCCCAGAAATGTCAGTTGCTAACATTCTTTTTTTTTTACAGTGTATAAACTCATGTCTCTGCTTTAGAGCCAAAAATAATTCATAGAAGTTCATTATTAATATGCTGTGTTTCAATAATGTGTACATTTTGCGTGTTGACTTTGCTGAGGGTTGTGGTAAACAATGGTATGACACACCTTATACACACCTTAACCATCTGACTTTCAGTAATGTCGTGTTTCTTCCTCCCTTTTTATAAATAGATGCCATGTCCAAGAATAATGAACATGCATGCTTATATTTTTCATGGTGAAGACACTTTGGCCCAATAATAAAATATGCAAATGTGAACACACACACACACACACACACACACACACGCACACACACACAATCTGCTGCAAAAATGTGAATGTTTGATTAGTCCCGAGGCATATGAAATCCCTTAAGAAAACATGGGACATCTCCTCTTAAAAGTTCACGTAACTTTCTCATCCACCAAAATCTGAGAGGTGACTTTAGTTAAAAAACCATTCATAGATATCATGAGCTTCTTGATATTCCTTGTGTCTCGCTACATGATCGCAGGCCGTGCAAATCGCCAGAACAAACTCTTGATTCTGTAATATTAAATGAGGTCGTGCTGAGAAATGTCTCCTCCAGTTAAAGTACCTGCGATACGCATCTTCATCTCTGTCCAGCTGCGTCAGATATTCTGCCAGTGACTTTGCGTCTGGGAAGTCGTCCACGTGAATGAAGGCGTCACGCGGTGCAAACCTCTCATAGTTCTTTCTGGGAGGTCCCAGCACCACAGGTACAGTACCTGCTGACAGAGGTCCGTTAAACTTTTCCGTGATGTAGTCCTTGTGGATGGAATTCTCAAAAGACAGATAAAATTTGCAGCTGGCTATGGTGGGATAATAGTCTTCATCAGATAGTCTCCCAGCATAAGCGCTTCCAAACATGTGCACAGTGATGTACTTTTTAAGTTCATTGTAGTAAGTGTTCCTCTTGCCGACACCTGTATGGGCAGCATTGTTACTTACGATCCAACAGACCAGTTTGTCCTTTTTGGGAATTGTAAAATCCTCATTTGGAGTTTTGTTGCTGGTCAGTCTCAGCCGCACAGGAATGTCAGCGTCCTCTCTATAACTGAGAGTCAGATTAAAGAGGTTTTCAATCCCTGGAATTTTCTGCGTGTTTGTTGGCGATTCTAAATGAAGCCAGATCCACTTTTGGAACGGGGGACGAGGAGATGGTGGAAGGGTGGACAGGTCCCAACTAATACCCCGGTGATAAACAAGCACAGCGTCTGAACTGCTGTAGAGAGCTCTATCGTCCGTCAGGTGACAGCCGTCAATATTGTAAAGAGTTTTACAGTCCTTAAGATCAAATCTGTAATTTTCAGGCCAGACCCATAATAAAAGTACAGGTTTCTCCACTGTTTCATCAGCAATCGAGTTGTTCATCTCTTCATGGTGTCCATCTGAGTGTTGTTTGAATTGAGGTAGTCGAGGTGGACAGCTGGTCAGAGGTGAAGTCCAGAAATACAAGAGGCTGTGGTTTAGCCCCTCATACACCCGACAATGTATTGTTTAAATTGTTTAGCATAAAAATACTTTTTACATTGATATATACTGACGATGAAGATGAGCAACTTTTTTTTATTCATTCTCATTCAAATCAAAGAATGTCAAGCACAAGTTTAACTGGAATTCCTGTGGGCCGTCTGACTGGTTTAGTGGCTATTGCCGCTCTCGTCTCTCTGATCCTCTTGTATTTCTGGACTTCACCTCTGACCAGCTGTCCACCTCGACTACCTCAATTAAACAACACTCAGATGGACACCATGAAGAGATGAACAACTCGATTGCTGATGAAACAGTGGAGAAACCTGTACTTTTATTATGGGTCTGGCCTGAAAATTACAGATTTGATCTTAAGGACTGTAAAACTCTTTACAATATTGACGGCTGTCACCTGACGGACGATAGAGCTCTCTACAGCAGTTCAGACGCTGTGCTTGTTTATCACCGGGGTATTAGTTGGGACCTGTCCACCCTTCCACCATCTCCTCGTCCCCCGTTCCAAAAGTGGATCTGGCTTCATTTAGAATCGCCAACAAACACGCAGAAAATTAAGGGATTGAAAACCTCTTTAATCTGACTCTCAGTTATAGAGAGGACGCTGACATTCCTGTGCGGCTGAGACTGACCAGCAACAAAACTCCAAATGAGGATTTTACAATTCCCAAAAAGGACAAACTGGTCTGTTGGATCGTAAGTAAAATGCTGCCCATACAGGTGTCGGCAAGAGGAACACTTACTACAATGAACTTAAAAAGTACATCACTGTGCACATGTTTGGAAGCGCTTATGCTGGGAGACTATCTGATGAAGACTATTATCCCACCATAGCCAGCTGCAAATTTTATCTGTCTTTTGAGAATTCCATCCACAAGGACTACATCACGGAAAAGTTTAACGGACCTCTGTCAGCAGGTACTGTACCTGTGGTGCTGGGACCTCCCAGAAAGAACTATGAGAGGTTTGCACCGCGTGACGCCTTCATTCACGTGGACGACTTCCCAGACGCAAAGTCACTGGCAGAATATCTGACGCAGCTGGACAGAGATGAAGATGCGTATCGCAGGTACTTTAACTGGAGGAGACATTTCTCAGCACGACCTCATTTAATATTACAGAATCAAGAGTTTGTTCTGGCGATTTGCACGGCCTGCGATCATGTAGCGAGACACAAGGAATATCAAGAAGCTCATGATATCTATGAATGGTTTTTTAACTAAAGTCACCTCTCAGATTTTGGTGGATGAGAAAGTTACGTGAACTTTTAAGAGGAGATGTCCATGTTTTCTTAAGGGATTTCATATGCCTCGGGACTAATCAAACATTCACATTTTTGCAGCAGATTGTGTGTGTGTGCGTGTGTGTGTGTGTGTGTGTGTGTGTGTTCACATTTGCATATTTTATTATTGGGCCAAAGTGTCTTCACCATGAAAAATATAAGCATGCATGTTCATTATTCTTGGACATGGCATCTATTTATAAAAAGGGAGGAAGAAACACGACATTACTGAAAGTCAGATGGTTAAGGTGTGTATAAGGTGTGTCATACCATTGTTTACCACAACCCTCAGCAAAGTCAACACGCAAAATGTACACATTATTGAAACACAAGCATATTAATAATGAACTTCTATGAATTATTTTTGGCTCTAAAGCAGAGACATGAGTTTATACACTGTAAAAAAAAAAGAATGTTAGCAACTGACATTTCTGGGACACCACTGACTACCATAGTAGGACAAAATTCAATGGTATAGTCAAAGGTGCCCCAGAACTGATTGCTATCCTAAATTCTTCAAAATATCTCATTTTGTTTTCAACAGACAGGCAATGATGTCGCAGAAATGTCAGTTGCTAACATTTTTCCAAATATGTTTCTTGTTCATCAGAACAAAGACATTTATACAGGTTTGGAACAACACCCTGACAGCCCAACCCACCGACACAGGCATTCACTACTTACATTTGTGTACAGATGGTGAAACAATGTAAGCAGTACCATGTGACAGATATTTAAACATGTATTGTGTGTGACTGGCAAACTATGCTTTGTACTTTCTAAGGGCATACGTTTATAACAAATGTACACACACACACACAGTAAAAACAAAAGAAAATGAATCTGAGGATGATGTTGTAAAGTCTGTGTGCTGTCTGTTTATGCCATTTGTCTGCTGTTAGTGTCATTCTCTAAAGTACGTTGTTCTTTGTCACTCTCTGTCTGTTGGATTCTCCTTGTTTCTCTCTGTTGACACTGTACATATTGTCTGTCTGATTCTCCATTTTCTCAAATGTTTTAACTCTCTAACTCTGCCATTTTAATACATCTGTATGGCTGTCTGTGATTATACTTGTTTTTCACTCTTGCCTGACTGTCATTGTGTCCACCTAATTAATAATTATGACCTAATGAACAGTTAAGTTCAAATGTCTGTACATGCAGACACCATTAGGATTGTTGTCAAACTCTACTATAGAGTTAATTATAAACCCAAAGTACATTTGTGTGTCACAGTTTTTATACCTCTCCTAGGCCCACCACAGCATCCTTCCTCACAGCACTGGTACTGGAAGACCAGGGGTCTCTGGCTGTACTGATTCCAGCAGTTAATAAACATTACAGCAAAATGTTCTCTCACTGACTGCTCTCAGAATTGGAATACACATGAAATAAAACAAGTAATAACAATAGCACAAAAGGGAATAGAATATACAGGTGCTGGTCATATAATTAGAATATCATCAAAAAGTTGATTTATTTCACTAATTCCATTCAAAAAGTGAAACTTGTATATTATATTCATTCATTACACACAGACTGATATATTTCAAATGTTTATTTCTTTTAATTTGATGATTATAACTCTATACTCTCAAACGTTTGTGTTTTCAGTCCCCCAAAACGCTGTTGTCGTGTAAAAGAACAGCCAAAACGCATAAAAAGTTTTCCGTTTTTAGTTGAAAACGCTGTTGTGTAAACGGCCTCTTAAAGCACACCGTTCTTAAAGTCTCTCCACTTATAAAGCACGTATAGAGCAAAAGCTTTGGATAAAAGCGTCTGACAAATGAATAAATGTAAATGTGTTTGAAATGTTTAGTTGACTAGCCATAAAATCGCGTAAAACAAGACGACGAAGAACAGCACCCTCTCCTGGACAAAATCCATATAACTACTGGGTTCCGACCTGTTTGGAGTATTTTAAAGGCTGAGTAAGCAATCCTGTCCAGAAACGTTTTTTGTCATGCTGGTTGGAAGTCTCTTAACATCCTGATAGCAATCAATAAGTAAAGCGAAACATTGGTATTTTTATGATTATATATCTTCTGTGAAAGGCGTAGGGTCAAAAAACGTTGGACCAATTACTGCCCTCGGTCCGAGGGCAATGATACGTCATGTGTACATTTTCAGTCAGCGTATTTTGCATCCCACTGCGCACCCTGTTCACACAGACATACGTCATCGGCGCGCTCATGTGCGATATGCAGGCAGCGGGACAATGGCGGACAGAGAGCAGGTAACTGGAGATGTTTGTTATTGTAGTAATGTAATTCACTTTGTACTGTAATCCCTGATAGCACACATATATGGAGGACTAAACCTGCAAAAATGATAAATAAATGAATGTATAAATAAATAAATATATAAACGAATAAATGTAATAATATGAAAATAAATACAGGAATGAATGGTTTGATAAAACAAAATAATTCGTTTTAGCTATTATTGATCTTAGCTTTAACTTTTCTTTTCATTTTTTAAATTGATTTATTATTTTTTGTGTCCATTTTTAATTATTTTTAATTATTATTATTATTTATTTTTAGATTATTTTATTTATCATTTCCTTTTATTTTTACATTTATTTATTTATACGTTTATTTATTTTTATATTTATTTATTATCGCATGTATTTATTTCCACTTTTATTTATTTATTCTTGAATTTATTCTTACTTTTCTGTGTCTTGTATGATAATTAGATGGGTTGGTCTTGCCTACTATTGGTTCAGCGTAGATTGAAGCGTTTGATCGATTACTCTTGACTTGTTTTGGACTAACGTCACGTCACTCACTGATCGTTTGCTTCGTGTATAACGTTAAGTAACTATGGCGGGCGCACAATTAGCTAGAGAGTTACAGCATTTAGCCAATGAAGTCGATAACCATGCATCAAATGACTATGTGTCATTCAGATTAGATGCATTTATTGAGGATTTATTACAGATTGACGGAGAGATAAATGACAAAGTTCTTCAAAATCTGTGCGAGTCAGGGGGTGCTAAGGTGGTGACCAAGTTCCGGTTACAGGTCCTCTGCCAAAGAGGTGCATGAACGACCTCAGCAGATTCGTCGATTCTGAAAGCACAAGACGACTTGATATTAAGATGTCTAATAAACACAGACTTTCTTGTTACATGATTTTGACATTCTTGTTAAGATTGCAAATTATTGGTATGATCGCCCGTAACGGCTGAAGCGAGGTGAAAAAATAAATAAAGCGATTTGACACGGGATTCGTACCCATACAATAAAGTGAGGCAGCGTGTCACTACGGTAACAATCACACTAAGCTATTTCGCAATGCTAGCTGCTGCGGATCTTTGCAATAATATCAAGATGTCACACAACAATATGCAGCTGGATGAATCAAGGGAATATGCCCGTTTTAACTTGTGACCTCTGTGTTATTTATCTCTTATGGAATGTAGTTTACGAGTACCGTTTAGTAACCACGTCTTTTTAGAAGGAATGGTTTCCATTTGATGGCCCCTGTAGTGAAAGAACGATGCTCATTACTACCGTGTTAACTTGTGACTTAAGTTCACTATGTCTCAATTCATTTACATTATGTTACATTAAATCTTTACGCTTTTTCTAACCGAAAGGCTGCTTATAACTATCACTTTGACAAAGCGTTAGCTTGCGACTTCGGTTTACAAGCTCATCTGTGTAGTTAAACCTTATTACATTTTGTGCTTTATGATTTTCACCAGTTGAACTGTAACACCACCATAGCACCCTCTGACTCGCACAGACTTTGAATGTGCTGCAAAGAGGCTAACAACCGAGGGAGAACTTTGTCATTTATCTCGCCGTCAATCTGTAATAAATCATCAATAAGTGCATCTAATCTAAATGACACATAGTCATTTGATGCATGGTTATCGACTTCATTGGCTAAATGCTGTAACTCTCTAGCTAATTGTGCGCCCGCCATAGTTACTTAACGTTATACACGAAGCAAACGATCAGTGAGTGACGTGACGTTAGTCCAAAACAAGTCAAGAGTAATCGATCAAACGCTTCAATCTACGCTGAACCAATAGTAGGCAAGACCAACCCATCTAATTATCATACAAGACACAGAAAAGTAAGAATAAATACAAGAATAAATAAATAAAAGTGGAAATAAATACATGCGATAATAAATAAATATAAAAATAAATAAACGTATAAATAAATAAATGTAAAAATAAAAGGAAATGATAAATAAAATAATCTAAAAATAAAAATAATAATAATTAAAAATAATTAAAAATGGACACAAAAAATAATAAATCAATTTAAAAAATGAAAAGAAAAGTTAAAGCTAAGATCAATAATAGCAAAACGAATTATTTTGTTTTATCAAACCATTCATTCCTTTATTTATTTTCATATTATTACATTTATTCGTTTATATATTTATTTATTTATACATTCATTTATTTATAATTTTTGCAGGTTTAGTCCTCCATACACATACATCTGGTTTACGTCTATTTGACGTCTGCATTTACATCTGCAAGACATCTACAATACATCGTTTGCTCATCTGCAATACGTCTCGGAGATGTCTGCTGTCAGACATCATATAGACATCTAGAAGATGTCTGTAAGATGTTTATGATTTAGAATGGATGTACAACAGCTCTTTCTAAGATGTTTAGCAGATGTTTTTAAGCAGCAGATCTCCAGATCTTTAGCAGACGTATTACAGACGTTCAGACGTCTCCGAGACGTATTGCAGATGAGCAAACTATGTATTTAAAATGTCTTGCAGATGTAAATGCAGACGTCATATAGACGTAAACCAGATGGATTGTGCTATCTGGGATGTTTTCTCACTGGTGAATGTGACATGACTTCACTGGAACCCATCCAACAGCTTCTGGTCTGTGTTTTGGAGGAGACGTGGCTTTGGATGGTGATTCGCGAGAGGGAGGGATCGTATGATTGCAGTGCTAGCAGGCAAACGTTAACATTTTCCAAATGATCTACTCTGCCTTTAACGCAGATGTTTGCATGTATTTGAGCATGCTCACATTTCTTTGACTTTTTAGGACAACAGAAGAATTGATATTAGGTATCTGGTGAGAGACCGAACCTACACTAACTTTCATAGGGGGAATATCATATAGCGAGGTTATGTTTCTCATTGCCCTGACGTAAACACAGGGAACAAGGAACAAGGAACAGAGAAACGATACACACCCCAGGTATCTAACTACACAGATCCTGTCAGCACACGAGAATGCAGGTGTTTGTCTGAAGAGAGATGAATGTGTTTTTCTTGTAAATGAGGTACAGAACCAAATTTAATGTGTACGGGTGGAAGATAGCTAGATGTCAGGTCAGTGGGGGGCAATGTTACCAACATTTACCTTTGTGTCTTTTGTGTTCTACAGTCTGCGTAAATGATGAAAGCATTTTAAATGTCTCTTTCACAGACATCTTCACAAATCATCATCAAAATTGTAAAATAGATCAATATAAAATGCATTTGACTTGTTAACAGTTTTTCTTTCTTTACAAACTTCTTGTTTCAATTATTTATTCAAATGACGGGAGACCTTGGCACATTTTATTACAAGCCGTTTAGTCCTGGCATCAGATCTTGATGGACCAGTAAAGGTGTGTTGGAAAACTGAGCCGACTGTAGTGTTTGAACACTGAACTGTGATTGGTCAGTATGATGCATGAGATTTCAAGCACTGAAGCGTGACAGAACAATGACATTCTCATATTCTCATGCAACTCTTATGAAGTGTTTTCTGTGTCTACAACAGCGGTTATTTCCTGGTGTGGAACACAACAAACATTTATTCTAAGAAGCTTAGAAAACAGGTGAGTAAAAGTATCTACATTCGTTTTAGAGTCTTATTTACTCATGAGAAACTGAAACAGCTTTCAGCCGATATTACCAATGGAGAATGGCTTTTTTATTTGTCGTTATAGCTGCAAATTGATTGGTCATAAAATCATGTCATGAGATGCCTTTAGGCAAGTAACTGTGGTTTAGCCCCTCATACACCCGACAATGTATTGTTTAAATTGTTTAGCATAAAAATACTTTTTACATTGATATATACTGACGATGAAGATGAGCAACTTTTTTTTATTCATTCTCATTCAAATCAAAGAATGTCAAGCACAAGTTTAACTGGAATTCCTGTGGGCCGTCTGACTGGTTTAGTGGCTATTGCCGCTCTCGTCTCTCTGATNAATTATTATTATTTTTTATTTTTAGATTATTTTATTTATCATTTCCTTTTATTTTTACATTTATTTATTTATACGTTTATTTATTTTTATATTTATTTATTATCGCATGTATTTATTTCCACTTTTATTTATTTATTCTTGTATTTATTCTTACTTTTCTGTGTCTTGTATGATAATTAGATGGGTTGGTCTTGCCTACTATTGGTTCAGCGTAGATTGAAGCGTTTGATCGATTACTCTTGACTTGTTTTGGACTAACGTCACGTCACTCACTGATCGTTTGCTTCGTGTATAACGTTAAGTAACTATGGCGGGCGCACAATTAGCTAGAGAGTTACAGCATTTAGCCAATGAAGTCGATAACCATGCATCAAATGACTATGTGTCATTCAGATTAGATGCATTTATTGAGGATTTATTACAGATTGACGGGAGATAAATGACAAAGTTCTTCAAAATCTGTGCGAGTCAGGGGGTGCTAAGGTGGTGACCAAGTTCCGGTTACAGGTCCTCTGCCAAAGAGGTGCATGAACGACCTCAGCAGATTCGTCGATTCTGAAAGCACAAGACGACTTGATATTAAGATGTCTAATAAACACAGACTTTCTTGTTACATGATTTTGACATTCTTGTTAAGATTGCAAATTATTGGTATGATCGCCCGTAACGGCTGAAGCGAGGTGAAAAAATAAATAAAGCGATTTGACACGGGATTCGTACCCATACAATAAAGTGAGGCAGCGTGTCACTACGGTAACAATCACACTAAGCTATTTCGCAATGCTAGCTGCTGCGGATCTTTGCAATAATATCAAGATGTCACACAACAATATGCAGCTGGATGAATCAAGGGAATATGCCCGTTTTAACTTGTGACCTCTGTGTTATTTATCTCTTATGGAATGTAGTTTACGAGTACCGTTTAGTAACCACGTCTTTTTAGAAGGAATGGTTTCCATTTGATGGCCCCTGTAGTGAAAGAACGATGCTCATTACTACCGTGTTAACTTGTGACTTAAGTTCACTATGTCTCAATTCATTTACATTATGTTACATTAAATCTTTACGCTTTTTCTAACCGAAAGGCTGCTTATAACTATCACTTTGACAAAGCGTTAGCTTGCGACTTCGGTTTACAAGCTCATCTGTGTAGTTAAACCTTATTACATTTTGTGCTTTATGATTTTCACCAGTTGAACTGTAACACCACCATAGCACCCTCTGACTCGCACAGACTTTGAATGTGCTGCAAAGAGGCTAACAACCGAGGGAGAACTTTGTCATTTATCTCGCCGTCAATCTGTAATAAATCATCAATAAGTGCATCTAATCTGAATGACACATAGTCATTTGATGCATGGTTATCGACTTCATTGGCTAAATGCTGTAACTCTCTAGCTAATTGTGCGCCCGCCATAGTTACTTAACGTTATACACGAAGCAAACGATCAGTGAGTGACGTGACGTTAGTCCAAAACAAGTCAAGAGTAATCGATCAAACGCTTCAATCTACGCTGAACCAATAGTAGGCAAGACCAACCCATCTAATTATCATACAAGACACAGAAAAGTAAGAATAAATACAAGAATAAATAAATAAAAGTGGAAATAAATACATGCGATAATAAATAAATATAAAAATAAATAAACGTATAAATAAATAAATGTAAAAATAAAAGGAAATGATAAATAAAATAATCTAAAAATAAAAATAATAATAATTAAAAATAATTAAAAATGGACACAAAAAATAATAAATCAATTTAAAAAATGAAAAGAAAAGTTAAAGCTAAGATCAATAATAGCTAAAACGAATTATTTTGTTTTATCAAACCATTCATTCCTGTATTTATTTTCATATTATTACATTTATTCGTTTATATATTTATTTATTTATACATTCATTTATTTATAATTTTTGCAGGTTTAGTCCTCCATACACATACATCTGGTTTACGTCTATTTGACGTCTGCATTTACATCTGCAAGACATCTACAATACATCGTTTGCTCATCTGCAATACGTCTCGGAGATGTCTGCTGTCAGACATCATATAGACATCTAGAAGATGTCTGTAAGATGTTTATGATTTAGAATGGATGTACAACAGCTCTTTCTAAGATGTTTAGCAGATGTTTTTAAGCAGCAGATCTCCAGATCTTTAGCAGACGTATTACAGACGTTCAGACGTCTCCGAGACGTATTGCAGATGAGCAAACTATGTATTTAAAATGTCTTGCAGATGTAAATGCAGACGTCATATAGACGTAAACCAGATGGATTGTGCTATCTGGGATGTTTTCTCACTGGTGAATGTGACATGACTTCACTGGAACCCATCCAACAGCTTCTGGTCTGTGTTTTGGAGGAGACGTGGCTTTGGATGGTGATTCGCGAGAGGGAGGGATCGTATGATTGCAGTGCTAGCAGGCAAACGTTAACATTTTCCAAATGATCTACTCTGCCTTTAACGCAGATGTTTGCATGTATTTGAGCATGCTCACATTTCTTTGACTTTTTAGGACAACAGAAGAATTGATATTAGGTATCTGGTGAGAGACCGAACCTACACTAACTTTCATAGGGGGAATATCATATAGCGAGGTTATGTTTCTCATTGCCCTGACGTAAACACAGGGAACAAGGAACAAGGAACAGAGAAACGATACACACCCCAGGTATCTAACTACACAGATCCTGTCAGCACACGAGAATGCAGGTGTTTGTCTGAAGAGAGATGAATGTGTTTTTCTTGTAAATGAGGTACAGAACCAAATTTAATGTGTACGGGTGGAAGATAGCTAGATGTCAGGTCAGTGGGGGGCAATGTTACCAACATTTACCTTTGTGTCTTTTGTGTTCTACAGTCTGCGTAAATGATGAAAGCAAAAATAATTAAAAATGGACACAAAAAATAATAAATCAATTTAAAAAATGAAAAGAAAAGTTAAAGCTAAGATCAATAATAGCTAAAACGAATTATTTTGTTTTATCAAACCATTCATTCCTGTATTTATTTTCATATTATTACATTTATTCGTTTATATATTTATTTATTTATACATTCATTTATTTATCATTTTTGCAGGTTTAGTCCTCCATATATGTGTGCTATCAGGGATTACAGTACAAAGTGAATTACATTACTACAATAACAAACATCTCCAGTTACCTGCTCTCTGTCCGCCATTGTCCCGCTGCCTGCATATCGCACATGAGCGCGCCGATGACGTATGTCTGTGTGAACAGGGTGCGCAGTGGGATGCAAAATACGCTGACTGAAAATGTACACATGACGTATCATTGCCCTCGGACCGAGGGCAGTAATTGGTCCAACGTTTTTTGACCCTACGCCTTTCACAGAAGATATATAATCATAAAAATACCAATGTTTCGCTTTACTTATTGATTGCTATCAGGATGTTAAGAGACTTCCAACCAGCATGACAAAAAACGTTTCTGGACAGGATTGCTTACTCAGCCTTTAAAATACTCCAAACAGGTCGGAACCCAGTAGTTATATGGATTTTGTCCAGGAGAGGGTGCTGTTCTTCGTCGTCTTGTTTTACGCGATTTTATGGCTAGTCAACTAAACATTTCAAACACATTTACATTTATTCATTTGTCAGACGCTTTTATCCAAAGCTTTTGCTCTATACGTGCTTTATAAGTGGAGAGACTTTAAGAACGGTGTGCTTTAAGAGGCCGTTTACACAACAGCGTTTTCAACTAAAAACGGAAAACTTTTTATGCGTTTTGGCTGTTCTTTTACACGACAACAGCGTTTTGGGGGACTGAAAACACAAACGTTTGAGAGTATAGAGTTATAATCATCAAATTAAAAGAAATAAACATTTGAAATATATCAGTCTGTGTGTAATGAATGAATATAATATACAAGTTTCACTTTTTGAATGGAATTAGTGAAATAAATCAACTTTTTGATGATATTCTAATTATATGACCAGCACCTGTATATTCTATTCCCTTTTGTGCTATTGTTATTACTTGTTTTATTTCATGTGTATTCCAATTCTGAGAGCAGTCAGTGAGAGAACATTTTGCTGTAATGTTTATTAACTGCTGGAATCAGTACAGCCAGAGACCCCTGGTCTTCCAGTACCAGTGCTGTGAGGAAGGATGCTGTGGTGGGCCTAGGAGAGGTATAAAAACTGTGACACACAAATGTACTTTGGGTTTATAATTAACTCTATAGTAGAGTTTGACAACAATCCTAATGGTGTCTGCATGTACAGACATTTGAACTTAACTGTTCATTAGGTCATAATTATTAATTAGGTGGACACAATGACAGTCAGGCAAGAGTGAAAAACAAGTATAATCACAGACAGCCATACAGATGTATTAAAATGGCAGAGTTAGAGAGTTAAAACATTTGAGAAAATGGAGAATCAGACAGACAATATGTACAGTGTCAACAGAGAGAAACAAGGAGAATCCAACAGACAGAGAGTGACAAAGAACAACGTACTTTAGAGAATGACACTAACAGCAGACAAATGGCATAAACAGACAGCACACAGACTTTACAACATCATCCTCAGATTCATTTTCTTTTGTTTTTACTGTGTGTGTGTGTGTACATTTGTTATAAACGTATGCCCTTAGAAAGTACAAAGCATAGTTTGCCAGTCACACACAATACATGTTTAAATATCTGTCACATGGTACTGCTTACATTGTTTCACCATCTGTACACAAATGTAAGTAGTGAATGCCTGTGTCGGTGGGTTGGGCTGTCAGGGTGTTGTTCCAAACCTGTATAAATGTCTTTGTTCTGATGAACAAGAAACATATTTGGAAAAATGTTAGCAACTGACATTTCTGCGACATCATTGCCTGTCTGTTGAAAACAAAATGAGATATTTTGAAGAATTTAGGATAGCAATCAGTTCTGGGGCACCTTTGACTATACCATTGAATTTTGTCCTACTATGGTAGTCAGTGGTGTCCCAGAAATGTCAGTTGCTAACATTCTTTTTTTTTTACAGTGTATAAACTCATGTCTCTGCTTTAGAGCCAAAAATAATTCATAGAAGTTCATTATTAATATGCTGTGTTTCAATAATGTGTACATTTTGCGTGTTGACTTTGCTGAGGGTTGTGGTAAACAATGGTATGACACACCTTATACACACCTTAACCATCTGACTTTCAGTAATGTCGTGTTTCTTCCTCCCTTTTTATAAATAGATGCCATGTCCAAGAATAATGAACATGCATGCTTATATTTTTCATGGTGAAGACACTTTGGCCCAATAATAAAATATGCAAATGTGAACACACACACACACACACACACACACACGCACACACACACAATCTGCTGCAAAAATGTGAATGTTTGATTAGTCCCGAGGCATATGAAATCCCTTAAGAAAACATGGGACATCTCCTCTTAAAAGTTCACGTAACTTTCTCATCCACCAAAATCTGAGAGGTGACTTTAGTTAAAAAACCATTCATAGATATCATGAGCTTCTTGATATTCCTTGTGTCTCGCTACATGATCGCAGGCCGTGCAAATCGCCAGAACAAACTCTTGATTCTGTAATATTAAATGAGGTCGTGCTGAGAAATGTCTCCTCCAGTTAAAGTACCTGCGATACGCATCTTCATCTCTGTCCAGCTGCGTCAGATATTCTGCCAGTGACTTTGCGTCTGGGAAGTCGTCCACGTGAATGAAGGCGTCACGCGGTGCAAACCTCTCATAGTTCTTTCTGGGAGGTCCCAGCACCACAGGTACAGTACCTGCTGACAGAGGTCCGTTAAACTTTTCCGTGATGTAGTCCTTGTGGATGGAATTCTCAAAAGACAGATAAAATTTGCAGCTGGCTATGGTGGGATAATAGTCTTCATCAGATAGTCTCCCAGCATAAGCGCTTCCAAACATGTGCACAGTGATGTACTTTTTAAGTTCATTGTAGTAAGTGTTCCTCTTGCCGACACCTGTATGGGCAGCATTGTTACTTACGATCCAACAGACCAGTTTGTCCTTTTTGGGAATTGTAAAATCCTCATTTGGAGTTTTGTTGCTGGTCAGTCTCAGCCGCACAGGAATGTCAGCGTCCTCTCTATAACTGAGAGTCAGATTAAAGAGGTTTTCAATCCCTGGAATTTTCTGCGTGTTTGTTGGCGATTCTAAATGAAGCCAGATCCACTTTTGGAACGGGGGACGAGGAGATGGTGGAAGGGTGGACAGGTCCCAACTAATACCCCGGTGATAAACAAGCACAGCGTCTGAACTGCTGTAGAGAGCTCTATCGTCCGTCAGGTGACAGCCGTCAATATTGTAAAGAGTTTTACAGTCCTTAAGATCAAATCTGTAATTTTCAGGCCAGACCCATAATAAAAGTACAGGTTTCTCCACTGTTTCATCAGCAATCGAGTTGTTCATCTCTTCATGGTGTCCATCTGAGTGTTGTTTGAATTGAGGTAGTCGAGGTGGACAGCTGGTCAGAGGTGAAGTCCAGAAATACAAGAGGATCAGAGAGACGAGAGCGGCAATAGCCACTAAACCAGTCAGACGGCCCACAGGAATTCCAGTTAAACTTGTGCTTGACATTCTTTGATTTGAATGAGAATGAATAAAAAAAATTGTTCATCTTTATCGTCAGTATGTAAAATGTATTTTTATGCTAAACAATTTAAACAATACATTGTCGGGTGTATGAGGGGCTAAACCACAGTTACTTGCCTAAAGGCATCTTATGATATGATTTTATGACCAATGAATTTGCAGCTATAACGACAAATAAAAAAGCCATTCTCCATTGGTAATACACTGTAAAAAATGACACAGCTATTTACTTTAAAAAATTAAGGTAACAGTATTACACAAAATATTTTTAAGTACTTTAAAGCATATTTTTAACGCAATATTCCACGAATAAATCAAGTAAAATTACCTAAAATATTTAAGCAATTGGAGATAACTTCTTGATCTTTTTTAACTTTAGTTTAACATTCATTATTGTTTGTAACATATATGATGTACAAGTAAGCTGAGAGTTGACTCAGTACTGACATTAGCATCATTTGCTGTTCACTGTGTGAAAAAACAAACAGCTTGAGCTCTCCCACAACCTAAGCACAAGCACCACTCTTCTGAAAGATGGTAACCACGAAACTCAGAAATACAAACAGAATATCTTCTAAATCTTAAAGACAACTGAACAATAAACACTATCAAGTCTTTCATTTTATTCTAAAGCACATAAAATAGCACTTTTTCACAAAAATGACTCTCCTAATGCTGTCGCATGCAGAGCATGCTGGGAACTCTAAATTCACTGCTCAGTTAGGGAAATTAACTTAAATAATTCATGTAGTTCCACCACAAAATAATTAAATAAAGATCCTTTATCCAATTTTAAGTGGGTTGAACATGATAAAATTAAGTTGAATTCACTCAATTATTTGTGCATTTAGAATTCCAAGATATTTCTATAATTTTAACTTAAATTTTGGTTAAAAAAACAAGAACACAATTGTATTAAGTCAAGTTTACTCAATTAATTTCATGAAATCTACTATGACACAGAATCATTTTTTACAGTGTATCGGCTGAAAGTGGTTTCAGTTTCTCATGAGTAAATAAGACTCTAAAACGAATGTAGATACTTTTACTCACCTGTTTTCTAAGCTTCTTAGAATAAATGTTTGTTGTGTTCCACACCAGGAAATAACCGCTGTTGTAGAACACAGAAAACACTTCATAAGAGTTGCATGAGAATATGAGAATGTCATTGTTCTGTCATGCTTCAGTGCTTGAAATCTCATGCATCATACTGACCAATCACAGTTCAGTGTTCAAACACTACAGTCGGCTCAGTTTTCCAACACACCTTTACTGGTCCATCAAGATCTGATGCCAGGACTAAACGGCTTGTAATAAAATGGGTGAAGTAGTGTTGTCACGATACCAAATTTTTGACTTCGATACAATACCTAAGAAAAGTATTTCAATACCAATACTAAATGGATACCATGCAAAAGGAACATACAGGAAGTAATTAAATAAAAAATGATGAAACATAAATAACTTAAAATTCTGTTATTTTATTTTTTACTCTTACAACTTACACTGTGTTTCTGCCTTGCTTTTTGAGCATGTCTTCCCCCTTATTTAAAAATAACATGTCACCACACAGACCTACATATGAGTGTCAGGTGTCAATCTATGATACAGTCCTAAATGTGTACCTGTCTCAGTGTTTGCTGCTGTCTACTAAGGTGAAACGAGAAAATAAACAGTTTAAACTTAAATTAATCTACATGAATACTAGCTAAGACCTTAAAGCATGGTTCAATTCATTCACTTCAATACATAAAAATTCATTAAAAACATTACATAATGCATTCTGACATGAACTAACAATAAATCTCTTTTTACAGCATTTATTAATTTGTTTATGTAACTTAATACAAATCTAGTTGTTTATTCATATTCGTTCATTGATAAATGTTAACAAATACAACTGTTAATATTTTAAATTGATTGAAATATTTATTAAATCCGTTGAAATGAACCATTAAGATGAATAAATGCTGTAGAAGTATTAGTACCCATTATTAGTTCATGTTAGCTAACTAATGTTTAGAAATGGACCTAGTTGTAAAGCGTTATCAATAGCCTGTCACAAAATAAATCCTAAAGCATTATACAGGCTATTGTTATCATTCACATACGCTACCTGTCAATTTTAAAGCTCTTTAAACGAAATGCTTTGCCAAGCTGATCATGTTGGCCCGTTTGGTCCGCAGATTTTGCACAGATGGACTTCGTCTGCACTTTGCCGCACGCTTTAACTCGGCTATAATGCCCCTTTGCGCATCTGCGTCACTGACAAGTATAGTTGACAAACGGAAAAGGCACTTAATTTTTGCCGCCATGACTTTCATTTCGTCGTCACCCCGAAATCTGCAGCGCAAATACGAGGAAAGAAAGTTGTACGCGTCCACTGACTGAAGAGAGCGCAGAGAGCATATGCGCGCACACATACGGCTGCCGCAAATGGACGCATTTCAGTATGTGTTTTCTCTGAAACGCGCGCGTCATTAAAGTACCGGTACGAAATAAATGAGAAATTGGTATCGGTTTAACAGAAGGGTATTGCGGTACTTTTCTATTACCGGTGTATCGTGTAACATAGGGTGACGTTTGTTTTAAGTCAGATGGATTATAGATAAGTGTCTCACGATTTGAATAATAATTAATGACACAAGTTTCTTTCTAAAGAAAAAAACTGTTAACAAGTCAGATCTATTTCACCATTTTTTACCTGATGATTTGTGGAGATGTGTGTGAAAGAATGGTCACGCAGACATTTAAAATTCTTTCATCATTTACTCAAACCTGTATGATTTTATTTCTTTTGTAGAACACAAAAGACAGAAAAGTAAATGTTGATAAACAAACAACATTGGCCTGCAGTGACTTGAACTCTGTACATCTAGGTATTTTCCACCCGTGTACATTAAATCGTGCTCTAGGTTCTCTACTTCATTTCCACGAAAAGCACATGCATCTCTGTTCAAACAAACGCCTGCACTGTGTAGTTCGATGCCTGAAGTGTGTATCATTTCCCTGTTCCTTGTTCCCGTTTTTACGTCAGGGAAATGATATACTGTACATGATATTCCACCGGCGAAAGTGTAGTGAGAAAAACGTGTTATCAAGTTTTACCTCCCTCAAACTCATCATCTTTCCTTTCTATGGCGTTTATCCAGACCCATTTAAGCGCGCAGAACAGTTCCACGAGCGTATAAACACTCCCTCGCGTGAGTGCATTTATGAACAGTACTCGCGTACGGAAAATAATCCTTGCGAGAGCGCATTTCTGCTCCGCGTGCAGAAAACGAAGGGCCCTATGGTACACCCGGCGCAAAGCGCAGCGCAAGTGTTTTTGCTAGTTTCCGCCCGACGCAGTTCTCATTTTCCCGTCCTGCGCCGCGTTGTTTAAATAGCAAATGCATTTGCACTCATTTGTGCGCCCATGATCTAAAAAAAGAGGTGTTTTCAGGCGCATTGTTGGCGCGTTGCTATTTTGAGGAAATGAAAATAGACTGCGCCATAGACCAACTCAAACCTGGTCTAATGTCAATGGCTCAATATTAATTTTTGTTATTTAAAGAGCGCGTTAGTAGAAATGCGCCTCTGGGTGGGTCCACAACGCGTTTTCGCTTTACTTATTACACAGAGGGAAGCGCAGCAGCACACAAACATGCCAAATATAAAAAATTAATGGTGTACAATGTAAAAGATTATTAAATTTGTGTACATAAAGATAAAAATCCGGCTTGTCCTGTAGACGCAGCAAACACAAAACGTTTTTACAACTTTTAACAACGTTGCATTTTGGTTACAATTAGGTAAGGTTGCAGTACAATGTTTTAAAAACCACACCCTATATTTCAAAAAATATGCAACCAAAATAAAACGTTTTTAAAACGTAAAAAAATACCAAAGTGGTATGTTTTCTTAAAGTACTTTAAAAACGTAAATGTCACGTGTGTTTACAAGGAAAACAAAACCTGACCAAGCGGTAACTTTGTGACACGTTTTATTTAGGTGTTAAAATAACGTAATCTCCAAGTTGCAATAAGACATTCAAAAAACATTGTGATAGTACCAAAATATAACCAGACTAAATTCCAACGTTTAATTATATATTTGTATTATGATTACTGTTATTATTATTGTGTATGATCTCTACGTTATTTTCTGCAGTCTACTTTTACTCGACCTCTGCACATGCTCGATAAAGAAACTATTGTCATGGGTGTAAGTGTCATGACTCTGCCTCATCATGTCATGTCTATTCTTGGTCTTGTGCCAGAGTCATGACAAAGCCTTTAGGTTTGGTGTGAGAAAGACATGGCATTGTTTACTATTGACATGCCATGTGCTTTCTCGTGTCTCGTCTTTGGCCCCGCCCCTCTCGTTCCCTGTATAGCTTTCCTGCTGTGTCTCATTACCCACACCTGCCCATTGTTATCTTCCTTTGTTAGTCTCCCTATTTAATGCCCTTGTGTTTGCTGTCCTGTGCTGAATCGTTTTGTTATTATCTCGTGTGTACGCTCGTGTTCGGACTACGTTGCCTTACCTTGCCTGACCTACCCCAGCTGTTTGTAAGATGTTGTGTCGCTGTCTTGTTTAGTTTATTTTTGCCCCTTCGAGGGAAGTGTTTTGTTTTTGAGTTCCTGTTGTAGTTATCGTGTCCTGTTTTCCCCATAGTGGGTTTTTGTTTTCTGTTTTGCCGATCTTTATTAAAGTCTTGTGTTAACCCCTTCACCACCGCCTGTCTGCGCTTGGGTTCTTCGCCACTCAAAACCTGACAGTAAGTATATATTAGGCCTACTAAAAAATGCCATAGCTTAATATAGTGTTTGTTGTTGCATTCGTTCTTCCAATTATTGGTTATTCAAAAACACCAATATAATAACACAGCAATAGCTTTTTTATTTTTGTCAACATTTCTTTCGTTTCTGTGTACAGTCTCTAGTGCAGCCGTCATCAATCTCAGTCTTAAATATTAAACGCGTTTAATACAATCTTAGTGAAGACTACTGATAACGACTGGCTTATAAACATTAAGACACCACACATTGAACGATTTTATCTGTCTCATGTAAACAAAGCCTGAGGCTGACAACAAAACAAAAGATCAGCGGTTATGATCAAATTCCATCCTAATTTTAGTGAAAACTGTTAAGTGTTCCCGGCTCTATAGGCGTTTTGTTTTCAATATATGTTCCTAATGTTTGTATTTTATTTTTTCAACTCGAGATATAGCCTGTTTTTTGTGTTATTAAATGTTTTATGGTTTGTTCATAACATTTGCCTTATTGTATCATTTCTATTCTAAAAATATAAATATATTACAGAGACTATTTTCATATTGCCTTGCAGTAAATACAGTACTTGCATTGTTGTTGTAATTGTCATTAAAATTCGTAAGACTTTGCATACCTTTGTTTCTTGTCCAGTGATGTTTTAATGTTGTTATCGTTTTAAAGAAAATGTTTTATTAAATATGCGTTATAGCCTTCTGTGTTTACATTTCAAATAGGAATAATGAACTGCAAGGTGGGATACATGCAATGCACAACCAAAAGGATGGAGACCTTTATAGGTTTGGCTGATTTGCACATTTTCTTTTAGTTATTCCCACTTTTTGGGGTAAACGTGTTGGGAAAACGTGCAAAAATGCGCGACATAAGATGTGAAAATAACGTTATTAAAACGTCCCAGGGTGACTTAACAACGTAAAAGTAACGTTGAAAAAACGTTTCTGTCACGTTGTGAAAACACGTATTTCTAACGTGTTTATTAATGACATTTTGTCGTATTAAATACGTTGGATAGAAACGTTACCACAACCTTTTCACAACGTGAAAAAAAGTTTTTACAATGTTTTTGTTTGCTGGGGATTGTCTGCTTGCGCGCTTTAACCTCACGCACGAGCAGATGCGTTTCCTCTCATTTTCCAGCTCTTGCAAATTCCGCTGTGTAAATAGCGAATCCGCCATGGCGCGAGCGCAGCTGGCTCTTAAAGGGAATGAGAGACGAGACTCTGTTACACCCAAAAAACACCCATAAGGACCCGTCCACACCAGGGCGATAATCGTGCGCGTTTGTCGTCGATGTTTAACGCGTCGTGACTAAACAAAGGGCGCCCATGTGAGTGTGCACACCGACGCGGAAAACGCCAGGCGTAAAATCATCTTTTTTTTACACGCCTCGGGCTCATTTTTTTGGTTTGACGCCGCGTTAAAAACTGGCCTTCCAATGAGATTGGCGCTTTTGTTCACGTGCCTGGAGCTGCTGAAGTTACAGTAAAGCAAGACTTGGGGGCGCTTAAGCACAAAACGGTCTTGCCGAGCATACATTGCACGCTGTTGTGTATTGTGTGTGTTGAGCTAAGGCTGTGGGGTGATACGAATTGGTGTATGATTTAGTTGATGATTTTTATTCAGTTGTGATGTGTAATGTTGGTATGTTTTTACCCTCCCCGTTTAGTATTATGATTTACTGTTTTGATGTTTGTCCCCCACAGTAAATGTTTGATTGTTCTTTTATCTTACTCAAAAATTGATCAGAAGCGGTGGGGATTTGAGGTGCCATCTTTTTGTTTTGTAAACTTCCTTTATTATTGTTTTTCTCTTAGTGAGGAAGTTTAGGGTAGTAAATTGTCTTTTGTTTCTTTTTTCTTTGTAAGAGGTTATTTAGCAACAATGGGTTTAGTTAGCTGCCCCGTTTTGTTTATTATTTTGGCACTTTTCTCCCGACAAAATGCTTCTTTAATAAATGAGAGTAAGAGAAAAAAATAAAAGAATTTAAATGAGTACAACTTGTTTTGCGGATTTATTTATGTTTCTCCTCTGACCCTAGACCAGGGGCATAACAATACGTTTTGAAAAACGTTTAAAAAAATGTTGAACTATGTATTTATATTTTATCTTGATATGGTTGGTCCTTTCTAAATGTTGTATATTGAAGCTGTTCCCATAACTGACCTTGATAATCAACAGGTGTAAGCAATTTAAACTATATGTTTGAATCTATACTTACTACTGTTGTCTTTGTGCACTGTATGCCGAAGATCTTTTGGTCGAAACGTTGCCTTTTTTAATTAATGTTTTTTGTAAATAAAGGGAGAATTACAGTGTGCAGATCTTCTTATGCACAAATATACAATGAACTCCCCAAGGGGTTTGCATCTCCATCTCAGACAGTCTACAGGTAAATATCTGATTGTGATGTACAGTGCTGTGTTGAAATTTAATCATCGTTAAGGTATGTACAGACTGGGACGCTAATCGCACGCGCTTATCACCTGCATTTTTCGAGACGTTTTTCGGCGTTCATACCCAAACGATTTGCACTGGCGATGAGCTGAGGGAATGTGCAAATTCACTCCCTGACATAGATGGCGCTTAATGAAAAACAGAAACACCCCGGTACACAAGGTGCCGCTTCACAACTTTATGCGTTCTGACACTCGCTTGTTACATAGAAGAAGAATTCATCTTGGTTCCTCTTCATCAGTAGCTGTGTCTCGTTTCGGAAGGCTGCGTCCTTGTGTCCTCCAGAGGTCTCGTACTATAAAGGATGTGGTATACAGAGGATTCTCAACTTAGAATTAAACGAGACATCCTTCATAGGACATACTGGCAGAAAAGGAAACAGGAAGTACCACGTTGCTATGACAACACGTTGCACTCGCACACCTGTCAAATTAATTAAAATGATTTCAACATGATTAGGTAAAAAGTTGGTAACTTTCTACCCTAAACAATGCCAAAAGTTTTGAAAAATGCCAACAATTTTTGCCTTACTGTTTCAAAATGTTTCAAAATCACTAAATGTAACGCCCTCACCGCCTGGTGAGGTGAAATAAACAGTTAGGAAAGAAACCACAGGAGTCAGAGCTGCTGCATCTTCCGAAGCTGTGTATTAACTTCATAAACAATAATACAACACTTTTTGTTTTTTTCTGACAAATCACATCATTCACATCACATTCGCTGACCCACATAAGATTTGCAATTCGGAATAATAGTCAACCCATACAAATTACATTCGCTACTATTTAGACAATTTTTACAGCAATGAAACAAATAATTTTCACAAACACATCGAAATACATATGACATGCAAAGTATTATTATACAATTTCTTGCCACACGAATTCCTTATTAATATACTTAACTACTTCAATAACCAAAGTCTCGCTGAAACCACATGGTCTCCGTAGCTAGCATGACTAGCCGAAGCGATAAAACACTCAAACATAACAAAAACATCGTTTACATCACTTCATACAATAACATTCATATCGTATCTGAATATCAACATGTTTAAAGACATTTTGGTGTCCTTCTATTCACATTTCATACCTGGTGAGGTGAAATAAACAGTTAGGAAAGAAACCACAGGAGTCAGACCTGCTGCATCTTCCGAAGCTGTGTATTAACTTGAGCAGCGCGCGTCCCTCTCCCCCCACCAGGTGACCGCTCAGAGAAAGACAAAAGTAATCGACCCGGATCAACTGATCCAAAACACTCAGTAAGTTACCCTCTATTGTCATTGTCAACATATTAGAACTTACACCACATAAAATACATGGAAAAATATTGTATTACTTTAGTATTTACTTAATATACATAATATAATTTCTCCTCTGTTACACAACTCAACATTATGTTTCCCTTTTTTTTCTCTCATTCTCTTATGACCGCCACATAAACACTTGTAAACCCATTTACTACATATGCCTGCTAAGATAAAAAAAAACCTGACACAAATTGTAAACTGTTAACATTTAAACACCACATTTGATTGAATGTGCAGCTGTTGCCGTTTATTCAAATAACAGACGTTGGCCGACGCAAAGAATTGTGGGTTATCTCTAGACCAGTGTATAAAGAAGACACGTGTGTCTGCGCAGCTCGCGTTATATAAAGACGCGCCTCGCTTTTAAACTCTTTTATTGAATGAAACGTCAGAATAACTGTGGAGCTCGCGCTGCATGAAGAGGACGCGCAGTTTGCGCAGCCCCGCTGACTTTATAACTGCATGAAGAAGACGCGTGTTTGCGCTGCTGCTTTGTATAAAGAAGACGCGCCTCACTTTATAACTCTTTTATTGAATATAACATCAGAATAACTGTGGAGCTCGCGCTGTATAAAGAGGACGCGCAGTTTGCGCAGACCCGCCTGACTTTATCTGTATGAAGACGCGTGTCTGCGCAGCTCGCATTGTATAAAGAAGACGCGCCTCACTTTATAACTCTTTTATAGAATATAACATCAGAATAAGAATACAATCTAGCCTCACAACTGTGAAGCTCGCGCTGTGTAAAGAAGCTGTTTCTCTGCACAGCTCGTGCCAGACACGCCTCACTTTATAACGCCCAGCCCTAAAGTAACATGAAAATGTGACAACAATGTGGTTCAGACTTACTAGGACCCCACGATGTATAAAAAGCTGAACACACACACACCACAATGTATAAAAACCTGAACGTGCGCACACACGTACACACACACACAGTAGAATATGTGTACACTTAAACTACCATGTCTCATACACGGTTTTAATAAAAGGTAATTATTGTATTAATATAACTTTTTAACTGATAATACATTTTTATTTCTGAAACGAAAATACATTTTTTTTGTAATTAATTTTGAGATAAACAAAATTTGAATCGTTTTTATATCACGTTTTTATTAATAAATATACATTTCTACTTCAATTTGAGGCAGTGATAATTGCTCAATTGGGCCTTATACTATTTATTCAAACATATATTAAATAATGAAGACTTATTGAGGCAAAATACAAAAATTGAATATTTAGCTAAATCTAATGAGATACAGACATCCGTGCTAAAATAAAACATAGAGACGTTATAGAAATTCTACTGGATTTAATGGTTACAATGAGAATTTTATTGATTGTGATGGAAATTATAATGGTCTCTGTGGGTCTCTATTAGAGATGGAACAATTATCGTTTAATGGTTAACCACATTGGAAATTTCCAAAAGTTAATATTACCATGCCATTTTTAAATGATTAAACCATACCAGATTACATTTTGAAACCAGATCCATGTGGAAAGTCATTGGCCCGGTCAGAAACAAATACACCACCCTTAAGACCACCATACTGAAGGGGCCACTAAAGGACAACCTACCTCACTTGACAAGATGGTGACAGTTTGTTGTGCTCTTTGTAATATTTGGCTATCCATTGTCCCCACAGAATAGACAGACAGTAGTTGTTTACCACAATGTAACATGGATGAATGTTCCATCTTACAGTAATAATTTATTAGTCATATTTATGACTTTTTCATGTTTGATTCCTATGATTTGTTTAAATACTACTCTGAACTACAATGCAGAACCAATTATTATATATACCGTTGTTTTCTGTGCAATCTATGTTATTTTAATATGTATGTTTCCGTGTTGTCAGATGAATTTGTACACAAATACATAACCATAAGGATAAAAAAACATAGGTTCTGAGTACTCGGAATTTATTTCTGAATTTTGTTTATTTTTTCATTTTCTGAATATGTACTACAGACAAAGATAATGCTTCATTTTTACTTAAACATCATCTTTAACATACAGTACATGTATAAGAGACATTTGGCAGATTTGTCATCTCAGTAAAATGGGTCACAAAGTAAGTTGCAAACACAGTAAGAGATTAGTTTTGACAGCTATTGTTTGACATGTGACATTGTTTTTTTGTATCATCAAACGGGATGCGCTGTATAAATAGTTCTTGACAATCACAGTATGTTACCTCTGCTACACACATTTGGGCTTGGACTTGATGCATGATTAAGCTTTAGGCTCATTACACCTTCCTCAGTGACAGAACCTTGAGTCTTCCTCAGTGACAGAACCTTGAGTCTTTTACACATTCATGTAGGGTGCGGTCTTTTGCACTGAAAGGACACTTTATCTATAACACCATCACCACACCATCTGGTGATCCACCGATCCATGGCACGTCTGGGTTACTTATAAGTCCAGATGCTGCAACGTGGAGGTCTGCTTGGAGGTCCTGCATCGCCCTTAGGTACGATTCTCTGGCAGTGTCCTCATTTTTTTAGACCCCATCTGATTAAAACAACCCAAAAGATAGACATTTTATTTTAAATATTAAGTACAATTCCTAGTTTTAAATAATTCCTATACTTATATTAGGCTTATTAAAAGTAATTTAACTATTAAAATAGCTATAATTATCACAAATACCTGCTCTGGTGTGAGATGTAGCTTCTCAAAGGTCTCGGCACCCTCCTCCAGCAGTGTGGGCAAATCCATTTCAAGCCTGGGGCTTGCATAAAGAGTGGTCAGAGGTGTTGGCAGATCCAGTAGTACAGTCTTGGGCATGTATCTGATGGAATGGCCTTCGATGACTGACAGGATTGCACTTTTTTGGGCTCTGCTTCTTGGCCTTCACTTTGGAGCTGTTTACAACAGAACGTAAACTCATCAGCAGATGTGCAGTTTTATGTGCTGCAAATTGACTTGAGTTGCAACAATGTGCCATCTCCACTGTCCGTTCCTCCAGCACCACTATCCATGGACATGTTGCTTTTGTGTTCAGAGCCTAGGAATGATTGACCTGTTAAGTGAAAAATGTAATATCTTGAATAATTGCTTTGTCTTGTTAAACGTAATAGCTAATGAGCCTATTCAAATATCTAACGATATGACAATTTAACTTGTGGGCTTTTCTGCTGTTTTGATCATTAGAAAAGGCAAATGGCCATCATCAGCTGAGTTTGTATTCAATTGTTGATTATAAGAAAGTGAATTAACACGTTATTTGTATAGAATATATGGTTGAAGGAAACATGTTAATTTGCATTTAAATTCGCGTTTGTTGCAATTTCTTAACTCTATTATCCAAAACTGATCTCGCACACCCCTCAGAAAATGTGCTGTTGCGCCCCTGGTTGAATATAAACCCAATCGATATGAAACGTCACACACCTGGTTCAAAAACAATTAAACACAACTAACATTAAGTCTAACGTTATGGAGCCAGAAATATGACAAAACAGTCTGAATTTGAATTTTGTAAATCTGAATTTCAGATAAGTGTAATTGCACAAAATTGAATATTTCCTGACGTTAAATATAGTTCTGAATTTGATTTTTAATATTTTAATATGAATATTTAATATTAAATTTCTTAAATTGAATATAGAACAATTCAAAACGCAGAAATTCAGATTCAAATTCAGATTCAGATTCAGATTCAGATTCAGATTCAAATTCAATTGTAGCACTAGATGTTATACATAACTTTTATTGCAGCGTGCCACGTATGTCATTGACTTTGCAGGACCCACAAACGTTCTTTATAAATTGTATACATGTCTAATATATTAAATGTATTTGCACCCACAAACGCTCTAAGCCAGCGCGCATAGTGGGGCAGCTTGCAGCGAGCTTGCACTAAGCACACTGTGGGTAAAAGCACCAACAGCAAACGCTGGGAGTGAGCGCAAACAGTGGAGGCAACAGGCAAAAACGCAGGCAGTGAGCGCACACATCCTGGGCAGCTGCCTAAGATTGCAGCGATATGAGCTTGGCTATGCTGCAGCAACAAACGATCAACCCATGTAGTCTTGTGGGCGTGGTCGCAATTTGAAAAATTTAAATCCTTTTTATTGCAATGTAAGAAGTTCCACTCTCCAAAACAGCATGTTTGCAGTTTGATTGGATAATAAGAACAAATAACTGGCCATTGTGGCCAAAGCGCTCCGTTTGATTTTAACGAGATCTTCTACTCTTCCCTGTGGACGACCTCTGACCTACTTTCTGTACGATCTGAATTTCTGCGTTTTGAATTTTTCTATATTAAATTTAAGAAATTTCAAATTCAGAACTATATTGAACGTCAGGAAATATTCAATTTTGTGCAATTACACTTATCTAAAATTCAGATTTACAAAATTCAAATTCAGATTGTTTTGTCATATTTCTGGCTCCATACTGGGCTATACTAATAGGTCAAACTAGATTCTGAGGTAGCAGTTAGTTGTTAGCTGTTAGCACAAAGCGTGCTAGCTACTTCCTAACGTTAGCTACATAACACATTTGCAGTCACCCAAAACACAGCGCATGGACGTGAATGTGTTTAGTAACCAACTCAAATAATTTTCTGTAGTTATATTTTCGGAAACACGCGACCAGGCGTTGTGCTTTGTGTAATGGGTGCAATCAATAACTTACACTAAACTCGCTATGGGAATAGTGCCTATCACAGTAACTATAGATACCGATAACATTAGTCTACGTGCATGAACTAAGGAATCAACAACTTTTGACCATAAAACATTTATTGTGGTTTGGTAGTCATCATTTACAAGCATAACACTAAATTCGTGATGAGGCACGATCATGCTACGTAAGCTATTGAGACCCGGTGTTCTGCCAATTTATGCATCCCTATCAAATTTTGCTCGCGTCGCCGAGTGTAAGTCCGTCAGATATTGATTCGTGTCCGATCACTCTCTCTCTTCTCCTCTTTGTTTTATTTGCTGGCTCTGCCATGGTGATGGTTTGGAGACTTGTGTTGAACTAGATCGTTTCGTCTTATTGTTAGCTGTTGGCTAACTTATCCCAGGGTACGTGTAAAACGTGACGTATGCCGTAAAGCAGGGGATAGACGGGGCTTGTACCGTCCCGAACACCAAAGTTACAAGTGCAAATTTCAGCCGATAGACGGCTGCTTAGGAAGCAACGGCAGTAAAATTCGTCCAGTTAAAAGTTGTCCTACCACTAAAATAACTTTAGAGACATTAATTTAAGGTCAAAAAGTTGCTCTTTATCGCTTTAAACATCGACGATAAACGTGCGCGATTATCGTCCCAGTGTGGATGGGCTTTATACTGTATTTTATAAATATTTGAATAGAGAATTACTTAAATTATGCAAAAATGTAAACGTTATGTGGTACGTCGCTGCAACGACATGGTACGTTCCAAGTATGTCTTCAAGAGGTAATCCCACGTCTCAGCCATTCTTGTGGCGCCAAATAAAGTCGAACAAGCCTAGAACACTAGCACTGCGTCTGAATTCGCTCACTTGTTCACATTGCGAATGCTAAATGGTCCACTATGGGGAAGAAGTGAATGAAAATGAGTGAACAATTTCAGACACTGACGTAATACAGTATATCCTGCTTAACGCTTATACACCTGTATGGCTTTATGGATTGTTGTGTAAAATGGTAAAGTTCATTTTTATATTATTTGTCACGTTTATTGTAGGCAATTAGTTTTTAATAAAGCGAACAAAACAATTGTTTGCCACGTTTATTTACTATTACATTTATTAATTTGAATAAAATTACTTAATATATTTAAAATAAACACTGCTATATATAACATTCATTTAATCTGTTTATTCTCAAAAAGTAGAAAATAATTATCAACAAGAACAAACATTCATGGCATTAGGTCACTCTCCTCCAGCTGATTCTAATCAGATCGATGTACACTCAAAATCAGAATGCATTGTGGGTAAAAAGTAGTGAACAAATGTAAGGAATGAGTTGTTTACTCAGAATTCGGACAACACTACAAAATGGCGGACACCCGATATAGTGCAGTATATACAGTAGGAGATAGGGGGCGAATTCAGACACACTTTAGGGCTTGAACAGACTAACTAATCAGGGAAACAAGACACAGCTGCTCACAATCAGGGCGGGGCGATATAAAATGGCACAACATGGCAGATAAAGCACAAAATGGAGGACAAACTAAACAAGACACACAGGTATTGTGACAGAAAGGACATGTGAAACCTAGATGCCAAGCAAAGCTTTTATTCCACAACATAACTCACAAAAGAAAACACGTGTCTTAAATGATTTTTTTTAATAGAAATGATCTTTAAATAGTTAAAGAAAAAAATCAAACCACACTTGAAGCACCAACTGAAGGGCAAAGGAGACATGAATAAACCAACAATTTTGTGCAGTTTACAAAACATATAACCTTAAACTAATACAAAATAATTGAAGTCAAATTAAGATTCATTAAACCCCTTTGTAAAAAAATCCTGTGTTTGGTAGTTGGTAGTTCACGGATGTTCTTGCTGTGCAATGAACTGTATACCAAAGACAGGCTTATAAAACATAGACACATTAATCCAGGATCCCTGACAGATAAACACAGGTTAAAGAAATGTAACAAACCACAGAAAATCTACGATACAAAAGCAAAGTTCAAGTCAAGTTCAGCAAGGCATGTGCGAGTGATGTCAGGCGTCTGAAGACACGCCGAGATGTTTGGAGACTTTAGTAATCGGGCGATTCTCACGAAATCTTGGTTTCAAGATGTCAACATGATTTTCTTAATAACACTTGTATCAACAAATTCCCTTTGTATTAATTTAAAACAAGATATGGCATGTTTAAAGGCGTTCATTTCAAAACTTTTACTGACCCTTAAACACAATTTTAAACATTTTTACATAAAAAGGCCTTAAAAATTCTCATTACCGTTTAAACCATTTAAAACTGTCAATTTCATAGCATGTTTTGCTAAAAAGCAAGTTTTTATTAATCATACATAAGAGATTAATTAATTATATTTTAGTAGAATATTATACATGTATAATTTTTTAATGTGAAAAACAACCTGTATTGTATTTAATGTGTCAGGATTTGTGTACAGAACCCAAACAGTATAGGAATAACAAAGAGACTTTAATTACATAAATCAAAAACCAACGAGGGGGCAAAACAGGAAATAAACCAGGAACCAAGGGAAAAATAAACAAGGCAAACAAACACTTCCCGCAAGGGGGCAAAAACAAGAACGGAATCAAAACCAACAAAGCTCACACTTTTCTGGACCAGGACAGGAACAAGGCAGACAAGGTAACAGGGAATGAGTCAAACGAACGCACGAACACAGGACAAAAGAGGGCTTTAAATAGGGGAGACTAACAAAGGGTAAATAACAAGGAACAGGTGTCGGGAATGAAACACTGATGGAAAGGTAAACGAGGGAACGAGAGGGGGGGGCATAGACGAGACCAGAGAGAGCGCATATTATGTCATGACAACAATACTATGTCTCTCTCCACACAAAACATGAGGCTCTGCCATGATCCTGCAACTAGACCAAGAAAGACCTGACCTGAGGCAGAATCATGACATAACGAGCATAAAAAAGTTGTGTACACAGCGTGACAAGAGAAAATTAAGTTTTTAACTTGAAAAATATAATGTAATTTGTTTACATTCACTGTAAAAAAAAACTGTAATTTTACCAATTTTTTCTGTTCATTTTTATAGATTTTCACGTAAAAAAACAAAACTAAATTTTACTGTTTTTTTTTTTTTTACTGAATACGGGCAAAAACCGTATAATTACAGCAAAAGACAGCAAATTTACAAGAAAAACAGGAGGGATGTAATTTTACAGGGAAAAAACGTTATTTTACAGTTTATTTCTGGCCCCCCAGCTGCCAAAAAATTTCGGAAAGTCAAAAACTATAAAATTACAGAAAAAGACAACAAGTTTACAAGAAAAACGGGGAAAATATTTTATATATTTCCTTATATCCTATAATTTTACAGGAAAAAAATAATTTACGGTATATTTCTGCTTTTCCAGTTTACAGATTTTTTTTAGTGTTGTTGGCCATTTAAAAGGTACTAGTAGATGTGTTTCTTCACATAAAATCAAACTTAATGTAAATGTTGTTGTGCGTGTTTAAACAGTCTTTAAAAAAACATCACAGAGGATGAGAATATCAGTTCTGAACACTTTTCTTCGACTATTTCTTCATTTTTATGATACATGAATATTCTGTCAATCTTTCTGTGTCATGTTTTGTCATTTCAGAACATACGTAGAACATCCAATTGTTTTTCCTCAATATTTCTGTTTAAATTACAACATATAATGCACTTAGACAAATCGGAACGCGTTACGTTATGAGAGTTTCATTTTCAATAAATACATAATAATAAATGATGTTTTGTCCAAGGTGGAGAACACGATTATATTTATTGTGATCATTTTTTGTGTTACCAAATTTTATGTTTTATAATTCAAATCTTTACTGCCATGATGTTTCAGTGGTTTCTGAGAATCACCCAATCGGAGATATAAATAGCGTAATATTGTTTAAACCAGCTGGATACACCTGTAGATTCACAGTATTGTACCAGCATGTTTTTCTGGCATCACTTCCTCCACTTTTCACTCTCTTCTTTCACCATTTGAAACCCAATAAGCATGATTGTCTGGCATTAACTACAAAAAGTTTCTAGTCCATCATTTGTCTTCACAGATCTTCATAGCCCTCTCCACAATGCTTATTCATTTTCTTTTATGTCTTTATCACTATACAGTATTTCATCCATTACACAGGCAACTGGACTTTTGAGGGGCTATTATTTGTGATACCATTCATAGAGATCGTGAATTTCTTTATAATGCTTGTGTGTTGCTATGTATTCACAGGCGTCGCAGATGGGCAGATCAAACTCTTGTTGCAGCAGTAAATGAGGTTGTGCTGAGAAATGTCTCCTCCAGTTAAAGTACCTGCGATACGCATCTTCATCTCTGTCCAGCTGCGTCAGATATTCTGCCAGTGACTTTGCGTCTGGGAAGTCGTCCACGTGAATGAAGGCGTCACGCGGTACAAAGTTCTCATAGTTCTTTCTGGGAGGTCCCAGCACCACAGGTACAGTACCTGCTGACAGAGGTCCGTTAAACTTTTCCGTGATGTAGTCCTTGTGGATGGAATTCTCAAAAGACAGATAAAATTTGCAGCTGGCTATGGTGGGATAATAGTCTTTGTGATCCAGGAACGTTCCGTAAGCTTTTCCAAACATATGTATATAGACATGCTTTTTAAGTTCATTGTAGTAAGCGTTCCTCGCGTCGACACCTGTTATGGCAGCATTGTTACTTACGATCCAACAGACCAGTTTGTCCTTTTTAGGAATTGTGAAATTCTCATTCGGAGTTTTGTTGATGGTCAAGGACAACCGCGTGAAGATGTCAGCATCCTGTCTGTAGCTGAGTGTGTGATTGAACAGGTTTTCAATACCTGGTTTTCTTGCTGTGTTTGTGGGCGATTCGAGATTAAACCAGATCCACTTTTGGAACAGGGGACGAGGAGATGGTGGAAGGTTGGACAGGTCCCAGCTAATGGATTTGTGGTAGATGAGGACAGCGTCTGCAGTGCTGTAAAGAGATCTGTCATCCGTCAGAAGGCAACTGTCGATATTGAAAATAGTTTTACAGTCATTCAGGCTAAAGCGGAAATCTTCAGGCCAGAACCATAACAGCAGTATGGGTTTCTCGTCCTTAGCAGGAGCAGGTGTGGTGTTTTCTTTTTGCTGTGTTTTCTGTGTGTGCTGACCTTGTTGAAGTGATGGACAGTTGTTGAGAGTTGAGAACCAGAACAAGATCACAAAACCTACAAATGCCACCACAGCAACCAGACGACACAGCTGAGATCCATTTGACATCATGCTTGCCATTTTCATTTCTACATTGAATGAAAATGAGGAAAAGGATCATTTGCTTATATCTACAGTAATATATATACACATAAAATATATTATATAGAAAAATAGAAAAGTTAGTCATCTAATTTCTTTAATTACTTAAAAAGGTAGATTGGTCCAATTCAGGGCTTCCCAAACTAAGGTTTGCGAACCCCTGGTGGTTCACGAGGGAATTGCAGGGGGTTCGTGAGGTGCACTGTGTAGGGCTGGGTATCGTTCCAAAATTTTCGATTTCGATTCGATACCTTGACTTCGATACCGATTCCTAAACGATACCTTTTTCGATACCAATTTTTCTTTTTGTTTAAAAAGCAAAAAGGAACAAAGTGTAACCAACACAATACATTAGTGTTAATGGTTTTAATAAAGTTTAAACAGTTTTTAGTTGGAAATTAACAGTTTGTCGTCAGTATGTGGGGCTCACAGCTGCGTAAAATCTTTAAATCACTCAGCAAGTCTGCTTTTCAAGCAAGAGTGCTCCTGACTGATAATGTCCCCAGCAGTAGAAAATGTACGCTCTGAGGGTGTGGATGGTGCTGGCACATCAGACAGCATCACAGGTTACTGGACTCATGAAGACAGCATAGATGGAATCATCTGTAGTGTTTTACGTGTCTGACTCGTCTCTGTAGTGCTAATGGCAGTCATCTCTGTCCTCCACAGCAAACAGATCTTAAAGGAAGCTTTGGCCTCCTCTGTGAAAAAAAAAAAATATATATATATAAAACACTGTTGAGGTAAATGCAAACAATTTAATTTTGTTTTGAAAATGAAATGGAAAAATAAGATGTCTTTAATTTGTCCTAATCAGTTACGGTCAGCCTTAAAGGGATAGTTCCCCCAAAATGAAAATTCTGTCATCATTTACTCACCCTCAGGTTGTTTGAAACCTATATTAACTTCTTTGTTCCGATGAACACAGAGAAAGATATTTGGAAGAATATTAGCAATTTTCTGTTCTGGGACATCATCCACTACCATAGTAGGCAAACATATTCATTTTTTTGTTCTGTTGAACACAAAATTAGATATTTTGAAGATTTCAGAAAATCAAACTGTTCTGGGACACCTTTGACTACCAATTAATTGTTCCTCCTATGGTAGTCAATGATGTCCTGTGACTGAAAATTACTAAAATCTTTCTCTGTGTTCATCAGAACAAAGTAATTCATACATGTACGAAATTATATAAGAGTGAGTAAATGACGACAGAATTTTCATTTTTGGGCGAACTATCCCTTTAAAGCTTTTGGCACTCATTTTGCTAGCTATCTATAGCCATACATCCAAACAAAATATAACGCTACATAGGTCCCATTAAATAGGACTAACTTTAACCGCGCACAGAAACAATAACTTAACTTATACACATGCACGGACCAATACGAGTCAGTCGATTGTGTTTGTTTTTTGTTTACTAAACGCTACATTACCTGTCAGAGCCCCAGTCAAAGCTCCGCTATTTTTAGCATTTTAGCATCGAACCCGCTAACTGTTTATAGCCATACATTCAAACAATTACGCAGGTACCAGTTCACATGACTAAATCGCCGCACACAGAAACATTAACTTAATTAGTACAAATGCATGGACCAATACAAAATTATGTTTGTGTTTGTTTGTTAAAAGTTAACCTCACCTGTCAGAATCCCACTCTTAGCGCCGCTGCCTTCAGTGTGTGGTGGGCGTGTTGAAGGACGCTCTGTGGCGGAAGGAGCCTCCAGGTGTGGCAGAGAGAGAGGATGACGGCCCGGCTCGGTCTTCTTGCAGGCACCGCTTCATTAGATTTGTCGTGTTGCTAATTTTGGCAGGAATTATCTTGCCGCAAATTTTGTATGGGCGCTATTGGTATCGAAATGTGGTATCGAACGACTAGGCCGTAAGGTGAAGCCGTTTTTCGTTTAATCCTGTTCCCATATATGGGGCACTAAATTATTTTCATTCCAATAAAAAGAGCTATTGTTTTTGAGCGAGAAAATAAAAGTTCTCCATGTATAATCGTGCAGTTTATTTTTTATTAGTGTTCAAAGTCGGCAGTTTATTTTTTATTAGTGTTCAAAGTCGGCAATAGTTCCTTCCTCGCGTAATCATATTTTGATCATGAGTGATTAGGCGTCGCGTCACGTGTAGGAAGCACGGCCAATGAGGTGGCCGCTATTTGGAACGACATTCCAATATGTCTGCGCCCTTGTTATCAATCTCGAGTAGCGAAGAAGAGTAAATTACGGCCAGACCTCCTTCAAAACTCCGTAAAAAGGATTATAAACAATGCTATATGCATCTCACTTCCATAAAGAAAGAAGAAACAAAGGATTTTACACGCAAACGATGGGATACATACAGAAATAGCGTCAAACGGTGGCTTGTTTTGCATGGTGAGAATCAGAGAATAGCAGAAACATACAAACATTGTCTAGAAATCGAGTTTGAAAATGTCCCCGAAGACGCTGGGTTTCACTCCACTTGCTACAGGCGTTTCATTGACAAAAAGCGCCTGGATGCGGCAGAGAAACGTGTCATACAGCGTCCTGAAGTTCAAGATGCTCACAAAGATCAGTCTGTGTCATCGAGTAGTAGTACTTTAACAACTGAATGTCCTAAAAAGAAACTTAGGTCCAGGACGGGCCTGCCAGTAGCTTGTGCAGGTCCTGTGCTTCCTGCCTTGTGCATAATTTGTAAGAAAACGGACAAGTTCATTACTGTGGCAGGCAAACGCCAGATGGACCATCTTTCACAGGCAGAAACGTTGTCAGCAGGTGGGTACACACACGCACACGGTTTAGCTTTGAAGTTTTATGCTATATGTTGGATACCATGGCAAAATTTTAATTACAATTAGGTAATTTATTTAATGTTTACAGATTTTCATTGTTTTGCATATAGCTACAGCCAAAACAATCAATATTTTTTTAACGGTTAACACAGTTTTTATATAATGGTTTTTATTTACAACATTGTTTCATAATATATAAAATTATATCATATTTATTTACAGGCCAGTTGATGAAAGCTGCTGAGATGAAGGAAGACACTAGCATTCTTGTGCATATTCAAGACAAAGACTGTGTGTCTCTGGAGGTGCGATACCACAAGTCCTGTTACAGACAGTACACCAGGTTCTTGACAAAGTCTACTGCAACAGTTACTGAGACCTTAGAAGAACAGTGAGTTATTATATTGCATTATCAAATGATAATTAAAAATGTATTTAAACCATTTCAAAGGTAAAACATTGACCATCTGCATAGTCTGTATATTAGTCTGTAAACACGGTTTTGACTGCACAACTCAATAATTATTTCAATATGATCAAATGTGTAGTAGTTTGTGAAGGGTGAATGAACAAAGTAATGTTTTATTAACAATTATTATATTTTATATCTAAAATAGAAGTAATTGTGAAATAGTTATGGCACATAAAGTAATATATCTTTTTTTCTGTGTTTTCTTTTCAGAAATGAGCCAACCTTCGATTCCAGCTACAAGATATTCTGTGAGAGGACCATCCGTCATAGAATAATTGTAAATCAAGAGGTGCTGACAATGATGCAGCTAAGAAGGATCTTTTTAAATCTTGTGAAAAAACATGAAGATCTTGATGCTTCAAACTACAGGTAATTTAAATACCACAAGTTTCTTTTAAATGCAGCTTTGGAAATAATGTTCCAAACAGCTCCTGGAAAGGGGGAAAATGCTCTCAGAGAGTTTATGGACCAAAAGACTGTTATCAACATCAGTTGATATATTTGCTCCCATCAAAACACAAAAACTAAAGACCTTCAGTGACCAAGCAAAGACAAAGAAGAAACCGGCAGCAGGCAAGGAAGTGATTCTGCGTGCCGACAAGAAGCTATTCTCCAGACTACTCGTCATAGGTCAAAGTAGAAAGATAGAGCTTTGGGAAATTCTGTCCTACTCCTTGGGAACTGTGTCATATCCTTTAGCCAGTGCTGATGGTTCACTTGCTAAAACAAACAAATCAGCTCTTATGGATTTATTGGAAACCAAAGGTGGAGAGTGTTTAGTTGACAAAGTTCCGGCAGGTGGAGCTGTTCTCTTCGATGGAATGGCGGTCATTCAAGCCATTCGGTCCACACCAAGTACCTTTGGAGAGCTCGCCGACACCATACTGCAGTACATTGTCAAGCTTGCTCTGAAGCACAACTGTACACGGATAGACTTTGTGATTGACCAATATCCGGAAATGAGTATTAAAAATTTGGAAAGGTCACATAGAGCTGTTGGTGGTACACAACTGGTGAAAATTTATGGACGGGATTAGAAGACACCAACACAATGGAAGAAGTTTCTATCAGATGGAAGAAACAAAGAGGCACTGGCAGAATTCCTCTATGTTGTGTGGCGTGATGCGGATCTTACCACTGTGGGCAAGGACTTAATCTTGTACATAGCACATGGAGACCGGTGTCACTGTGTGACAGTAATGCAGGGTATACAGACTCTCAGTGCTGTTGAAGATCTGACATGTGATCATGAGGAATGTGACACCAGGTTGTTTTTACATGCACAACATGCTGCGCATAACCATCAAACTATAGTCATCAAGAGCCCTGATACTGATGTGGCAGTGATTGCTTTAAGTCTGAAGCCAGATTTACCATGTAGGTTGTTTTTTTTCACAGGGGTTGGCAACAAAACAAGGATCATTGATTTAGCTAAGGTGTCATCAGCTCTTGGCACCAGTGTGTGTTTGGCACTAATTGGGATTCATACCTTCTCAGGTTGTGACTCTACAAGTGCCTTTTATGGCAAAGGCAAAAGAAAGGCATTTTATGTTGCTTGCGAGAAAGAGGAATACCTGAATGCATTTACAAATCTGGGTAGAAGTTTTAACCTGGACCAGTCTACCTTTGACATACTTTGCAAATATGTGTGCCACCTCTATGGCCAGCCATTTGCCGAAAATGTGAACGATGCAAGATACAAAGCATTCTGCATGGCATCATCGGCTTTGCCAGAACTATCCATGCCCCCGACACGTGATGCCCTGCACCAACACTGCAAAAGGGCAAACTACCAAGCAGCCATAATGAGACATTCTCTGAAAGGTATAATGTGTGCCCCTTCACCCGTTGGCAATGGATGGCACCTCGAGGATGGGGAGTTAACAGTGACCTGGATGACTAGAAATCCTGCCCCTGAATGTGTGTTGCAGGTAGTCCACTGCAGTTGCAAGCAAGGCAAATGTGAGACTGGAAGATGTTCCTGTATGTCTGCTAGACTGTCTTGTACTGATTTTTGTCGGTGCCAAAATTGTGCAAATGTTTCAAAGGAAACAGAGGAAAGAGCAACATGGGATGATGGCTCCGATGATAGTGATAGGGATGATAATGATGAGTAAAGATGTGCTGTGCATTATTTTAAGATGATTTTCCGTTGTAATTAATCTGTTGTGGATCTGTCTGTTCATTTTTGGCATTATTCATAATTAAGGGGGGTGTGGTCGCATTTTGAGTCATTTCAGCCAACTTGGGCCAAAGTGTGCTGCTTCTTAATGTTTCTGTGATTACACAGTACCTACGGAACATTTTGATGTATAATAAATCACAGTTTTGCTAAAATTACAATGTGTATGTTTAATTTTGTTTGGTGCCAATCCATAAAGTTGAAGCATATTTTCTACAAATTTGCCATATTTTATGGTCTACATTCACACTTGAGTATTTAATGCACCAAAACCTTTCTCAAATGTTTAGGTACATGTATAAAGGTCAGTTTGAGAGAGATTTTGTGTTGCTAAAATTAATATAAATAAAGTTATAAGCAAAACCAACAGCATAAGATTTTCATTTTTTTTGTATTCACAATTATACACATTTATGGATCTTGACAAAAAACTGCAGGATATTTTGCGGAGAACTTTTAACATAAAGTCCAAAAGGGTGTTGTCTATGCAACAATGCATTTAAAAAGTAGTGCCCAGGCGTGGGAACGAAAATCAATTTCTAGCCACTTTTTCCTAGTTCACCTTACGGCCTAGACAAGACGTTTTGTGATACTCGATGGTATTGAGGCAATTCGATCAGTGCCTAAAAAGTATCGCCCTCGATACCCAGCCCTAGCACTGTGTGTACCAGTGCACATACAAGTTGTTTCCATTACTTTGAAAATAATTAAATTGCAAAGAAATGTTTAGAAATAACAATAGTTATGTAACACATATGGAAATGTAAAATTGAGGATCATTTTAAGATGATCTGATTCTCTTACTCTCCCCTATATTAACAACAAATATTAAAGTGAAATACGTTGTATTCTGTATTTAGGAGGTACACAGCAACATCAGGCACGTGCAGGGGGGGTGGGGTAGTCTCTTTGGCACTTAATGCCGAAAGTGCCCTTTTGTCAAGGCAAAAAAATGTATATTCTTGTAATTAAAGACCCTTTTGTGAAGGCCTGCTCAATCTAACTATTAGTAAAATTAATGAATAATAATTTATCCCTAAATAAAATGACCCACGTGATGACATTTCACCAGACAAACTGGGATCAGGGCCGGACCGGGGCCAGGCAGTTGCCGAGGGCCCCAGGTCTACCTGAGTCACTTTACTCGGACTCGGAGGTTGGACAACTGAATTCACTTCAGTTTCTAATCTCAGACATATTAATAGGTGCAAATAAAATATTTAAAAACTTTTAAACATTAGAATGGTCTTTTCTGCTCTGTTTCTTTTTCAAAACTTTATCATGGCATTTGCTGCTGTATCAGGACAGAAGCATTCGTATCGATACACATATCAGCAAGGAATGCATCACGAAAAACAGTATTGCTGTATTGAGGTTTTGTGCACAGCCCTATAAGGTGCCATAGAATGGGAACTGTATTTACCTGGGCATATATGAATAATAAGAGGTCTGTACATGGAAATTACATATCGTGAGCCTCAAACACCATTGTTTCCTCCTTGTTTAAATCGTGTGCATGCAAAGGACCACTGAAAAAGAGGCCAATCCCAACATAACACCGACTGTGACGTTACAGTCGGGATGTACGTCCCCAACGTTGCATATACCCGCCCATGTTCTAGGCCAGCCGGACGTGCACAGCCGAATCATCGGAAGTTCTGCAGGTATTGTGAATAGGGTTGGGCGATTTCTACCAAATTGGCATCGGACGATGTCTACACTCTACAGTGAAACCTCGCGATGGACAATGACATCGTTGTCTTCTTCAAATAAGCCGCGACGTTATGAAGTGAGGGGCGTTTTCTTTATACAACGCGAGCTGCGCAGACACGCGTCTTCTGTTTACAGTTATAAACTCATGCGCATCTTCTTTATACAACGCGAGCTGAGCAGACACGCGTCTTTAAATCTGTTTACAATGCAATTTGAAGCACAGAGCAGCGAGACTCACGTAACGAAAGTGAAAGGTACAGTTTTTCAAACCTGGGACAACATCAAGCAGGCTTCTCTCAGCGTTTTGATACGGATTTAAGAAGGGGGCAATTCCGACTATATATTGCCGTTAGAACCCCTGCCGCAAGCAGTGATTTTATCCACTTCTTCCATTTCACGTCTGACAGTAGCGATCCGTTTCTGTGTGAGCTAGTGGAATGAGCCGCGCAGCGAAACAGCCAACCAGGGCTGCGTTTCCCGAACAACGACATAACTCGCTGGTTGACCACCATAGTTATGGGAGGCAAATCCTGCCAAATTTAAATAAATAAATTAAACGATGAAAATGAAAACCCGATTAGCAATTTCATTATACACAACTGCGTGCACAATATGTGCCAAAATGAAAAATAAAATGAAATTATTTTATTTTCATTTTCATTTTTACACTGACAATGCGTTGTCCCTGTCAAATTGAAAAAGAAAATGCAATTGGTGATTTGACATTTAATTTTCACTAAAATCTCGAGGAAAGACTGCCAATTTGAAAATGAAAAGGCAAATGTGAAAAATAAATTGTAAAAACATTTTTTACAAAGGTTTTATTAATGTTCACGCAATAATACTGACACAATTCAAATTAAAATGTAAACTTTGATTTTCATTTTTGAAAATCACTTTTGTTTCGTTTTCATTTTCTTTTTCTTGTTCACAGTCATGCAAATTACATGTTAATTAGTGGGTGTGGACGAGCGTCTGCATTACTGGGAACGCCCACAAAAACGTCATATCCGTTTATTCGAACGAACGTGTGTAGACCTTGTCAGGCGCTTGGCCTTAGCGCTTTGTAATGATGACGAAGACTGTGCCTGGTGCAATACCGAAAAGTTGTAGTGTGGTGTACTGCATCTCTGATAAGTTAACAGACGAACAAACTAAAGCATTGGAGAGCCCGTATCTCTAGCGTGCCCTGAAACATGCCGGAGCGCGATTGTCCCCACTCCGCCGCTGACCTGCGCTCACACTGTACATTACCATCCGCACCTGAGCACGCTATCATCATTACACTGTGACTGCTTTTAAGAAAACATAAACAAAGCGATCTTTCTCAGCACAATAGAATCCATCGTAATGTTCGGTTTGAGGTTGATAAGATGTGCGCTGTGCGGAGACCAATTCGCTTATGGTATCACGAGAGCGGCTCATATGTGTTTAAATCAGCCCCCGCGTACTTCATTCATTATGATTATGAGCCAATCGTTATACAAAGTGCTGCACTATGTTATGAATGCATGTTTTAAATGATGCGCTTGTTTAAATTCCTTGAAGTTCAGCTGTCATGGCAAAAAACATCTAATACGCACAGAACTATTAATTGATTCGAATGGTTTTTTTTGTCCCACGGCGCGGTGACACAGGCCTGCACTTATAAGTGTTGTAGGTATTAGATGTTTTTTGGTATGACAGCTGAACTTCAAGGCTGGTGCCACCAACTGAATAACTTGGTAGCACCAGTGCCACCTCTCTCAAGTGTTAGTCTAGAGCCCTGCTTTCTTGTAGAATTGTGCTTCAAATAAAGAACTTTATGTTGACCAGATTGTTAGTTAATCATTTACAAGTCAATATTGCCTATATGGACAGCGATTTTAAAAAAAGTGAACTGGTAAAACTGCGGTGTTAAATGCGATGCAGTCGAAAATTTGGGTGCACCTAACTTTTGTGCTGGTGCACCTAAGAAAAAAGGCGCACCAGTGCAAAAAGTTAGTCTAGAGCCCTGCACCTTGTAAAACAGGTTTGAATTCCCATCAGATTGCGTTGATATATATGACACGAAAAATGGGGGAAATTCGTGTACACAAACACGGATTAATAGGTGACAGTTCATGACAATGTCTCGAATTCCCTTGACTGTGTTGATCATTTGGTGTCATTTAACATCAACACACAGCCGTGGTCTGCCGCAGCTTTGTTCTTTTCCTTTTCTTTTTTTATAGTTGTTAAAGGAGACATGTTTGAACGTGCACATGCAAAATCAATTTCAGGAGGAATGTATTGCCCGTCATGAAAATGCATTTCTGTCCCTGGCACACACACGCAGCAAATATGGTATCTGCTTGGTTTTGTAGATTAGTTAGTTCTGGATACTGTTTTTTTTTACAACCAGTTAGCTACGTTTTAATCTTACGTTAGTAATATTTTACCAGGTTACGTTCAGCATAACTAGCAAAGCACGGAAATTCTTGGGTGAATACCAAACCCAAAAATGACTTAAAAAAATAATTTCAAAATGTTTTTTGTAAAGTTATATTACTCGATCTTTGTAATTGCTTAACTAAATAGAGTATTTCCTATTAAAGAAACAAATTGAAGAGAGAATTGTCTTCAGTAATGTACTTTGGAACTTGAGTATGATTTCACCACTGCTGGAAACACATTTACTATCTTATATTCCTCCTGTTTTATTAAAGCCTTTTTGTTCCGTGATATGATTTCTTACCTTTATTATCAACGCACGATCAAATGAGAAGAGAAATCAAAGCATGTGTTACACAACAGAAGAGTACACAGAAGAAAAAAAAGAAAAAGGTCACATACTGTAAAAGATCCGATCCAAAGTATCTGTTCTGTTTTTTACTTAAGGAAGTGTCTCGGGCACTAACATTAAACAAATCATCAGCAGGAAGTAGTGATGTTTGAACGAATCTTTTAAGTGAACGAATCGCTCTCGTTCACGAAATGCAATGACTCATATTTCTCGCTCAATGAAATCTCTCCCTCGAGCACAGAGCGTCTTGGCTTAAAAGACTGTCTAAAGCACGAGCCAATGGCGTTCGAGAGTGAGCTTTGACAGAGCATATGATTGGTCGAATGTACTGAACGAATACGCCCTTAACTGAACGAGCCTGTGTTTGAGTCTGAGCGAGACCCGCTGATTCTCGTTCAAGAAGGAGCTGTTACTTCTGCCTCGTAAACGAAATGAAAGATGATGTCTCTTGTTCAACAAGTACAGAAACGGACACACTATAAAGATCCTTACGAAAATAATAAAATAATGCAAGCTGATAGTTAAATGTAACAAAGAAAAATTAACATTGTTATTTTTATTGCATGGAAAATGTCAAGCCCTGTTTACTCAGTTATTGTACTGCAAGCACAGGTGTTTTGTCTGCATTTTGTATCATTTATTGTTCTTTCAAATAAAACCGACTTCATTACGTTTAATTCATGTCATGCACTTCTCTAAAAACTGTAAAACAAAAAAGTATTGGTTAGCTCTCATTCGCGTCACGTCAGCAAATAGCATTCCAGTTCCGGTTGTGAAGGGAAGTGTACGCATGCGCGAAACTGACGTCACTTTCTGTTATCGCCGACGTTTTACGACAGTCTTCTCGACGTGGGACCAGCTAGGTTACGTCGTGTAGCCAAACCCCTTTCAAGGTGTGTGACAGCGGTATGGAATCTTTTGCATTTTATGAAAGACTTCAAAAATTTCTCCTACAGAGCGTCGGAAGGTGAACCGGGCGTCTTCGAATTTTATCATCAAAGGTAATTAAGTTGCGTTAAGCGATTTTATAATTATAAGGAGAACTGACAATCTGTTACAACCTGGGTCACGTGCTTAATTTACAAAGTTATGTTTAAAATATCGAGCTACATTAACTGTACATAGAATAAGAAAACGATAGAAACCTTCACAGGGATGCTAATGGTTTACATTAAAATACTACTATGAACCATTAGCTTTTACCATTAAAACCATTACAAATTTCTTTCTTTGTAGTGTGATTTGGGCATTATTCCTGTAGGATTGAATTGTGTTATTGATTACCATCTGCAAGATGACATTACACCAGCAGATCCCAACACACAGTAAAGACCCACAGAGACCATTATAGTTTCCATTGCAACCAATACAATTTCCATTGCAATCATTACATTTATAATTATAAAATCAATTTATATTCTCAGGCTTCAAGTTTGTGTAGAGCCTCGTTCACAGGCTTCAAGTTCATCAAAGAGCCTAGTTCTCAGGCTGCACACCTGATAGTTTAATTGCACGTTATGTAATTTTGTGTTCTCTTTGGAATCCCAGACACATTGCAAGCTTCATTGACCCAGGATCCTGGACTGAAAAAACAGGAAGAGACCTTGAGGTATGTTTTAAATGATGGAATTGTGTCAAGCAAATGTATGTATATAACTAAACATGTTTATTACACTGTGCTCTGGAATACTTGATTCTGATTGGCCAGTTGCAACATTCCAAGGTTTGATATTCCCAGATAACAAGCACACAAAACTAATAACACATGGTAACCCAGTCTTTATCACACTGTCAGGCTTTATTCTGCGATAACAACCTGCTGCCTGTACATCATCCCTTACCTAAAAATTGCAGTTGTTTTTTAAACAAACTGTGGATGCACTTTTCCTTTTCCAGTTTTTTCCTCAACAGTCCAGTGGGGATTCTTGTGGTGTCTACATGCTGATGGTAAGAATGTTTAATTTATCAAAGCTGTTAGATAATAAAACCAAAGTCTTACAGTGTTATTTGTGTTTCACAGTATGCTCTCAGCATCTGCACATCATGTCCCTTAACATTCACAGAGGTAAGCTGGATTTTCACACAAGTATGTCATTGAACTACTGGTATGTGTGCATTTTTTTTGTGTGTTTGTGTGTTTTAGGAGGAGGTGCCATTGATTCGCCAGTGGTGGTGCATTAACCTCATGGAAAGATTTTGCCTAGAAGGGTATGATAGATTCTACAGATATAATTTCAGTATCTTGGCTGTATTAAGTTAGCTAAAGCTATTACATAGAGTTCATATACATTTACATATATTTTCAAAGGCATGGACAGAGGTTTGCATACTGGACCGAAGAAGCATCCCAACTCCTTCAGGGGATCGTTGAGCCTGTGTTTAGGGTGTCGAAATTCACCACCACCAAACTGTCACCCAGCAGAAGAGTTGTGGATGACAAGGACATTGATAAGGTTAATGATTATACAGTAGTGGTTATACATGAAGCATTTGCATGATTGCTGAATAAATAGTATAACTGTTGTGCCATTTTACTATGTAAGGAATAAATGACTATAGGCCATTTAATTAGTCAACCAATTAGAATGAAGCATAAACTTCATTTACTTCAATAGGTGCAGCAGCCAACCATTGTCCGAGACCTAAATACAGCGTGGTACTGGGTACAGAATCACAGACACTTATTCCGTGGGGAGGTGACAGAGCCTGCCTTTTTGCAGATGAACAGGGGTGATCAACAAAATGCCATCAAGAACCTCTTGGGGGGTCAATTCTCTGAGGCGAAGGATGCCTTTTTGTTTATATTTCATTACCAAGAAGACATGGAAACATTTTTGTCGTACTGTGTTGATGACCAAGGCCTAAAGGTCAATGCTATGTCCTACAAAGAGAAATGTAGTGTGTGTGCGCGTGTTTGTGTGTGTGAGTGAGTGTGCGTGCGAGAGAGAGAGCATGTGCGTGAGTGAGTGAGCGAGCGTGTGTGAGTGAGGAATGAAACCAATGTATAAATAAATTGAAAGAATATATATATAACTGTATTCTGTGTGTTTCTTAAATGCAGTTAAATATCTAGAACAGTTATGTAGAACCTATCTTTAGAAAATGAATAGAAAGAAAACACATCTGTATGCACATCTGTATTTTCCAAATTGTGTCTAGCAAATTTAAACAATTCAGTTTAATTTGACCATTTATTTAATTCAGTGAAGTTAATTTGTGCCACATATTAACCAAATTTTAACTGAATTGGATCGGGTAGTTATTTTTTATGACCACCTTAAAACAAACATGCATTATAATTCAGCAACAATTTAACAAGCCAGGAAATATCTCAAAGCATTGTAAGAAACAAATTAAGAAAAAAGAAAATTATACAGATATAATAAATACATTTATTAATAAATGAAATCAAAATGTATAAAATATATATATATTAAACTCCCGAGTGTAAAACAACAGCAGTCACGGTATAGCCTGTGGCTACATACCCAAACTGCCGTAAAGTGTTTCGATTTATTTCAGACAGGAAGTGACGTCAGTTTCGCGCATGCGCGGAACAAATCGTGTTTCCGGGACGGGTCGGGTAGCCACACTTGTACTGAACGAATACGCCCACACTGACCGAGTCGCTGTTGGGTCTGAACGAGAGAGAGAGAGATCTCGTTCGTGAACGAATTTAACGAACTGGTACATGTCGTTCATGAACGAAATGAACGAGAGTGTACAGTACACTGTAGGTCGGTCATTTAGCATGCGAGTCTCGTTCAGCAATCAGCAGAAAGCGGATGCAAAGCGCAGTTACAGGTAGGCTACTTTGCACGCTTGTTTATTTAAAATACATAAACTTTACGTTTAACATAATCCCAGATTTATGAATGTGTAAATGACCAAACAATTAACTTTTTAATTATGCAGAAAAACCTTGTGCGTTGGTCATCTGAACCACTTATTTAGACTTATTTTATTTATTTAATGAGTAGATCAGAGAGACACATTTTAATAAAGCCTGTAATCAGTTTATACGTCCATCGTTGACATAACACAACTCTTTTTCGCCACCTGCTGTCGTATTATAGAAATGGTCTCTGAACGAATCATTTTGGTGAACGAACTGAAAAAGAACGAATCACTCAAATGAATCATAATTCCCATCACTAGCAGGAAGGGTGGGCGCTCGAGTGCCTTTCAGGCCCTACCTACTCCACAAATGACTTTAACATCGCGTGGTGATATAAAATCAATGCACGGCCACTTCCGCGTTTACACTCAGGGGGCGAAAACACCCGCTGCCCCAAGGGAAGCCATTCATCTCTACCTAGAGCTGTGAACATGACAGAAGAAGAATATTTGTACTCGCTGCTTGCACAAAGTTTGCCGGATTACAATAAACGATATTCGTCAGCATTGTGAGACTGCCAGCTGCCCCCCTGTCAATTAAAATGGAGAAGTACTTCAAACTACGTTTAAAAATACATGGACAGCTTGGATGCTATTGCTATTAGCAGGTACCACGTAACGTTAAGGCTGGATAACACTGAGTGACATCATCTTTACACGGAGTTTATCAAAGATTTTTAGCCCTTAAATACCTTTACCTTTAAACAACAAATTTGTATGAATCTGACCCCAGATATCAATAACACAGTTCACGGTAAGACACATCTGTCATATGGCTCTAATATTCAGGTTTGCTGTAAAGAACCAGACATCGCTTGGCTCATAAAAGGTATTGTTTAAATACTGAATCGGTTTTTTAATTTGTTGTGTTACACAATTCACCTTAAGTTGATGACATTGATTTTTTTAAATAAATTATAACGTTCTCACTTACATCATTGTTATGTTATGAGTGTGATTTTCAAATCATTAATACTAGGCTAACGTTATATGTATTTTCTCAGCTCCCAGTCAGAATCAGATGACAGGAAATCAGGCAGAGGACGACATGTTTCAGAATTATGATGAAGTCAGAGAAGACACTAAATTTAGAAGCAGGACACACCAAAGGATAGCTGTGACCTAAAGCTTCAATTTATTGTTTTAATAATTTTGTGAAGTTTTCCAAAGATCACAGACAAAGTCGTACTGTTAACCACAAGAAATATGAGAAATGGTTAAGAGCCGGGATAACATAAGAAGAACAGGGACATCTTTTGAAATAGTAGTGATCATTTTTACTGTGTATTGTGAGAATTTCATATAGTCCATTCATTTTAATCATTTTACTTTACAATATTCCAATATGAAACCTTATTTAAATCAAAAGCATTTGTTTGACGTATATAATAGTTTTTGTATTTGCATTTTACCAGACAATTTCTCTGTATCAGTTATTATATACAAGTTTACATTGATACATAAATAAATAGTTACACACAAAAAAGTACACACTAAGAACATATAATGCATTATATGCATACAAGCACATATAATGCATGTTACGTACACAAACAAATATGTACAGTACATTAATGTCTAAGTAGATATTTACGTTATTTTTATTTACATTACAATTTGTACAAATAAAACCAAATTTATGTATCCGCAGTGTTACGTTTATTCTTTAGCATTAGCTAACGCTAGCGCTTTCACCAGTAGACCATTTGATCTTCAGTAGCGGACGTGCTGTGGCTCAATCACATCTGCACTCTTAACGTGATGACAACAAACTGTAGTACCAGTTAAGGTTTAAATCCTTATGTGTAATAAAGTAAATCCATGCTCGGAACATTATTAAATCTCTGTGAAGCTTCATAAAACAGGACACAGCCATGCCTGAAGGAACCACAGTCACGTGTGTATTTAAACGCTGCAGGTCATGACTAAATTAAAGTTTTGTATTATAGCACCGTTACGTCTTTAATATATAGTATTTTAACAATACGATGTATTTCACTTATCTATATTACACGTTAATTCCCCCCAAAACGAGCGCTGGTAAAGCACATTTGCTATGGGTGAATACAACCCGGAAGCTTTCCCGCCCCCTGAGATTTTACCGGAAATACGTAGGCAGCACTCCATGCATTGAGTGCATTAGACAGCCTTTATGATGCCAATGCTAAGCCAATGGCTGTGGTTGAGGCGGATGGGCACAGCATGGGCTGCCAGATGACCTTGTAACTGTCAGGCCCTCTTCTAGTTTGTTTTTTAGTTTGATCTTTTTTTCTTTCCTTTTCCCCCAAACTCTTCTCCTGCCTGATCCCTGATGAAGCTACTCACAACGTTTATCAACCTCACCTGTTCCTCATTTTCTCTTCCCCTATTTATGCCAGTTCTTTTCCTTCACTCGGCGCGCAGATGTATTGTGTTGTCTTGTCTCATCAGGAGTGTACTGATGTGTTTCGTGTCTTCTCTAGACCCAGAACCCACAAGCTAGGACTTGAATCCTGCACCTCTCATCAGCGAGTTGTCAGCGAGAACCGGTTTGGACTTTCTCTTCCACTTGGCTGTTTTCTCTCTGCTCACTAGCATTGCAGACGCCGGCGTGTGCCCAGCCAGCCTGTGTGGATTATCTTTGTGTGCCAGGAGTACCCCGTCACCTTTTTTTTCTTGTTTTTTTATCACGTGTGAATAAACTTTCTGTTAAGACATTTTCCTCCATCTGACTCCTTCTGTTTCATGACAGTAATAATGCGACACACACCCAGGCCTGATCAACCTGCGGTGGGCTTCCCTTGGCTGAGGGTGTCTTGTGATGAAGGGCCGAAACACCCAATGAGGCTGAGGAGCACAACTGACCATGTGTCGCATTGATGGGAACCAGAGCACCTCACCAAAAGGATAATGGATGTGATGAAAGTGGGATCGGACCGGACACACAACTCATGAGATGTCTCTCTGATAATAGCAAGGAAAAGTAAGTATAAATATGCCATGTATTTCTATAATCATTTATCCCCCAAACACAGAGGATGCCCGACGAACCCAGTGAATCCTCAGACCTCCTTTCCTCTATTCATATTCTTGACTGCTCCCCCTGTCATGCATAAGGCGTGGGAAATGTTCTATTGGGCAATTCAACTGTGCTGATAAAGTGGGATTATAACACCTAGTCCTAATATTTTACTTTGTTTTCTCTGTTCTTCTGGTGGTTACCATTAAAAGGGTGGTGCGACGGTGTGTCATACATTCTGACTGCTTTACAATGGTAAACGTGCAGTCTTTTCATGCTTAACATGGTCAACGTGTAAAAAAACGAGTTGGACGTATTAAGTAGTATTTCTGTGCTCGATACACTCCCCCAGTGTTCGTACAGGTTTCGGAAAGTTTTTTTCGAACATGAAAAATCGTTACGTAACAACTTTTCTTAGTCCCTTATTGGATAAATCTCCCGGCAAAGGAACGCCTATGTGTAACCCAGCAAGAGAAATAGCGCGCCCATACGTCATCACCCAGCGACAACGAAGAGAACGCCCACGCGTGAACCATAACCGCGTTTCACTCGTGTAGGAGCTGTGGCCAGTGCTGCTGTGAAGGATTTTTCAATTTGTATTATACCAAGAATCTGCAATGGCACAAAGGAAGTGTGTTTTTGACTGTGAGGGAAAGAAATCGTTGTTTAGCTTTCCTAAGAACACGGAGGTAAGACAACAGTGGATGCAGTTTGTTTTTCCTGGACAGCAACGGACCAGACACTTAGCAACGGACACCCAATCAAAAACTGAACAGCACTTACCTCATTTCACAAGCTGTGTACAGTCACAGAAACTCTGTGCGCTGTGTAAACAATCCTTTGAGATTTTTTTTATTTGAGTAATTAACTGTCATGGTCCTGCCTTCTTCTTCATGATTTTCTAGTCTTGTGGCAGGATCGTGACAGATCCCTTATGTTTAGTGTGAGAAAGTCATGGTTTGTTTACCATTGACATGCCATGTGCTTTCTCGTGTCTCGTCATTGGCCCCGCCCCTCTCGTTTCCCGTATTGCTTTCCTGCCGTTCCTCATGTTCCTCACCTGCCCCTCGTTATCTTCCTTTGTCTGTCTCCCTATATAATACCCTCGTGTTCATTGTCCTGTGCTGGTTCGTTGTACTTGTACTGATGTGCTTTGTACTTACCTGTATGTAGAAGTCTTCGTGTTTGCTCGTGTTCCTGATTCCTTACCTTACCTTGCCTTGCCTGTGGATTACGTGTTTGTCATTTACCTTGCCCTGCCTTTATTTCCCTTACTTGTTTTGGTAAGACGTTGTGTCGTTGTTTTATAGTTAGTTTATTTGTTGTTCCTGTCTTTTCGTTTTGCCCCCACGTGGGAAGTCTTTGTTTTATATATATATATATTCTTAGTTTAGTTTTCCTCCATCGAGGGTGTTTTGTTTTGTGTCAAAGTCTTGTTAACCCCTTCACCACCGCCTGCCTGCAATTGGGTTCTTCCTTCCTTCCGCCAAGCCGTGACATTAACGTCTTGGGAGGCTTTAAACAGCCAAAAAGAATTTGCGAGGCGTCATTTTTCCCCGGATGCGGAACGACGAGGTAACGTTATTCGGTTAGGCCTATTTAAAGTGACCACGCACTATTTTTATTCAGTCAGTTTGACGCTGCGGTATTTATCCAATCATGACTGTTGACACCACAAATATGCAAATAAGAATGTTAACCCAGGGTTTAGTGATGCACAGTGTGAAATATCAGGTTATGAATACCCAGGGTTATCTCTTAAACCCTGGTAAATTATAAGCAGTATAAAACATGAAACAGATAACTCAGGATTCTGTTTACCTGGGGTTAGAATAACCCGTGGTTAACGATTTTTAAGTGTGAAAAGCTATTAATCTCTTGTGCAGCAACACATTAAAAAAAAAATTTAGTCAGTCAATCTGTTTTCTGTATGAACATAAATGTAAAAAACTGAACTATTAACTTATTCATCAGAAATTTCTACATCAATATGACCTGAAATACAACCCCAACTCATGTGACAAAAATAACCATTGTAGCTATTTTATGTATATAAACATACATTTTTCTTATTAACGTAAATGTATACATTTTGAGCCCTTTTATCTGAAACGATTACATACTGAAAAACATAAACTCAAAAAAGGTGCTTCAAAAGATTTTTCAATGCCATTCTTAAAGGAATTTGTAGACCGCCTGGACACCCAAACATCCTAACAGCAACTTCCACAATTCATAAATCAAGTTCAGTACATCCTAAACTCACACATTTGCATTGAAAACCCCCAAAATGCATACTGATGATATAATCTCACCTACAGATTGAGTGCGCTGCCCGGCATCCAGCTGTCCCCAGGGCAGTGTCCTGCTAAACTCAGGAGATTCGGTCACTTCGACTAGATCGGTGGTTTTATTCAGGTCCAACAAAACAGAGCGGGCCTTACAAGCCTGTTTCGAGTGCACCGATTGGAGTGTTTTTGAAGCTGCTACCAGCGATCTGGACGAGCTCACAGAGACTGTAACATCATACATCAGTTTCTGTGAGGATTTGTGCATTCCTACCAGGACTTCCTTAATATACAACAATGATAAACCATGGTTCTCAGTAAAACTCAGACAGATTCGCCAAGCCAAGGAGGATGCCTACAGAAAAGGGGACAATGTCTTGTACAAGCAGGCTAGGAACACATTGACAAAGGAGATCAGAGTGGCTAAGAGAAACTACTCTAAAAAAGTTGGAAAACCGGTTTTCAGACAATGACCCTGCGTCTGTGTGGAAAGGCCTTAAAGACATCACCAACTACAAGCCACCATCCCCCAATTTTGCAGGCAATCAACACCTGGTCAATGATCTGAATGACTTTTACTGCAGATTTAAAATGCTAACTTTACACCTAACACCAACTCTGACATTCTCTCTACACAACACCTATCACCTTCAGTCACCCCTCCTCCTGCACTTCAGATCAGTGAAGAGGATGTGTGCCGAGTCTTTAGGAAACAAAAGACAAGAAAAGCACCAGGCCCAGATGGTATCTCCCCAGCCTGTCTTAAAAGCTGTGCTATTCAACTGGCCTTCATCTTCTCTCAGATCTTCAACAGATCACTGGAGCTGTGCACAGTTCCTTCCTGTTTCAATCGCTCCACCATAATCCCCATCCCAAAGAAACCCAAAATCACAGGACTGAATGTCTACAGACCCGTCGCTCTCACATCTGTGGTCATGAAGTCATTCGAGAGACTGGTACTGGCTTATCTGAAGGACATCACAGAACCCTTACTGGACCCCCTGCAGTTTGCCTAAAGAGCAAACCGCTCTGTTGAGGATGCAGTTAACATGGGGCTGCATTTTGTCCTGAAACATCTGGATAGACCAGGGACCTATGTGAGGATCCTGTTTGTGGACTTCAGCTCCGCTTTCAACACCATCATCCCATCACTGCTCCAGACAAAAGTTAACCCAGCTATCTGTTCCTGGCTCTATCTGTCTTATGTTTACATTTACACAGTGTGTATGGTAGTGCTGTAGTACTCGAGTCCGGACTCGAGACGTTTTTTTGTGATCTCGGACTTGTCTTGGTCTCGTTGGTATTTGCACTCGGACTTGTCTCGGACTTGGTCATTGGTCTCGACTGAGTCCAGACATATTTGTGACCCTGGACAACAAAACCAGTCTTATGGGTCAAAAACTCGAAATTGAGATTTTTACATAATCTGAAAGCTCAACAAATAAACTTTCTATAGATATATGAGTTGTTAGAATAGGACAATATCTGGCTGAGATACAACCGTTTAAAACTCTGGAATCTGAGAGTGCAAAAAAATAAAAATATTGAGAAAATTGGCTTTTGAAGTTGTTAATCAGGGGCACTGTGGCAGACCATCCACTCACAAAAATAAAGTTTTTATATATTTAAGGTAGGAAATTTACAAAATATCTTCATGGAACATGATCTTTACTTAATATCCTAATGATTTTTGACGTAAAAGAAAAATAGATAATCTTGACCCACACAATTGTATTTTTGTCTTTTACTAAAAATGTTCCCGTGCTACTTAAGACTGGTTTAGTGATCCAGGGTCACATATATATTCTCCTTCAAAACAAAACATTGATAGCGCATACTTCTTGCGATCCGAAAACTGTTGCCGACTCTCGACTCTAGAACGAGAGCCGCGCGTTCATAAGTTCTCTCTTCACACAGCAGTTCAGTGTGTGCTGTTGGTGTAACTAAATAACTCCGGTATATTGGTTCAAGTCCTCGGTGTGCACGCCAGAAAGTGAAGAACTGAATTAATTTGTGGGTAATATTAAGTGTTTACGGGAGACGCTAAACGCGAACAATTCAGGTGAACTGGTTCGACCGGTTCACTTAAAAGAATGAACCGGTTCAAATGAACGATTCGTCCGCGTCCCGAACTGAACAACATCAATCATTCATCAGGCACGATGTCAGCGAGCAGCGGCATAATAACATTTGGTTTTACAAACCATAAAGAATTTATCGACAGTGCGCTCAAAAGGAAACTTTTTGCAACAAAACTTTCTCCGAAACCTGTGGGACAACATCCAATTCTGTAAGAAACCTAAGGCATCACAAAGAGAGGTGAGTTAATGCCATGTTTCAGAGTTAGCATTGCATTTGAATATTTTTAGAAAGTAGTTATGAGTTTAGAAAGTAGGGCTTCAAGATAAGATTGATCGTATTTTTATTGTCATTTCGATATGAACATGTTATTTAAGTATGGGCACTGAAACGTGCTTTTAAACGAGCCATGGGGCCTCTGCTCTTTCTGGCAGCTCCTCTATCGACCACGCACGAGCACGGGCAGGCGTGCACACGCACGCACACAAAGGTGTTAAAAAGTTCCTTAAAAAAGTGTGGGGGGGGGGTTTGGTTACTTTGGGGGACACCAAGTCATAAGTTCAAGAATGGGAACATATTCAAGTGTTTGCTGATTATTTGTTACATTTTCTATTGGCAGAATAGGATTGTTACACTTAAATAAAAAAAAGTGAAGTTACACGTCGGCTTTGTGACTTTAGTGCTATACCTAAAGTAAATAAAATTACCTTTTTTAAGGTAAAATAAAATTCTCTTTTTGATCAATACCAATAATGATAATTGAAGATATGCTATCTCTTGCATCACAAAAATTCTCAATAGTTAAGTATGTGGTCTTGTCATGATTTTTTTCTGTCTCTGTCTTGACTTGTACTCGAACCTCTTTGGACTTGTCTTGGACTCGACAACGGTGGACTTGACTACAGCCTTGTGTATGGAACCAAACTGAACAACTTCTGCTTTGATAACACATTTAAACGTGCATATGTCTCTCTCTTCTGTAAGCGCGGGGCAAGAAAGTCACATGAAAATGTACTTGCTATTTCACACGTTTTGAAAAGCCTCACCAGCCCTGCCGTAAAAATGACCATGTTGCCAGATCATATTGTTGAAAAGAACAGCAAACAATGACCAGTGTTGGGCAAGTTACCTCCAAAATGTAATAAATTATATATTACTGTCAATTAAAAGTAATTAGTTGTATTACAATATTACTGTCTTTGAATTGTAATGCGTTACACAACTTTTGCATTACATTGATCAAAATAACCACAAAAGTATGACTACCCTGCTGAAAAAAAACACCACAGAAATTCTAATGGTTTCCATTAAAACTCCATTGGAAACCATTAGGTTTTATTAAAAACGAGTGCTGTCAATCGATTAAAAAAATTAATCGGATTAATCACACATTTTTTCTGTGATTAATCACGATTAATCGCACATAACTATTATATTTTTAAATATACTTTTACATTTTAATAATTTCACATTTAATCTTCAAATTGATGTAGAAACAACATATTTATTTAACAGCATCATTTTATGAAAGCTAGCATTTTGATATTAGTACTGTAACTGATGTCTCTATTAAATTGATTATTTTAACATGAATTATAGCCATTTAACAGTATAATTGAGAGCTCATGTAGGAAACATACAGGAATTGAAGGACACTTTACAGTCTTTATTAATGCTAAATTATAAATTAAATGCAGAAGAATTCTCATTAAAGCTACAAAATCACATTGATTTCTTCTTTTATTTTGTTCTTTGATTAACATTAGTGACAGGAGTCACAGCAGCACGTTTAAGAACGTGGCCCCTTTAAGAGCTGTCTCAGTACGCAGATCTGACCGTCACCGCACTCCCATTTTCACAACTCTTTGCATTCATTTAAGATTTTATTTTACACTTTGAAGTCTGTGCTTAAGAAAATGCTAGACAAAACGGGCTTTCTGACATAATCTTGTGTGGTTTTATCCATTCAAGCACGAAAGAGAACTTAACACGGATGCGCTGTCTGACAGAGATTCACCGACGCAGCCTTCAGCCCGTGACTGTTTACACCAGTCTGGACCTCGCGTTGCGTTTTGCCGCGTCCCACAGTTTAGAAGCGGTCTATCTTCATTGAGCGCGTCAAAGCAACTGTTTCAAATCGCGCTTAAGTGGTTTAAAAGCCTGTACACGAATAAGAGCGTGATTAGGCCTACATAATGTAACGCTAGACAAAGGATGTCAAAACAAACGGATGCTGCGTTAATTGCGATAAATATTTTCTCACGCGTTAATTTGAAAAAATTAATCGCATGCGTTAACGCGTTACCGTTGACAGCCCTATTAAAAACCTTTTTTGAGCATTGTGTTTTTGACATTATTTGAGTATGATTTAATGGTCTTGTCAATGTCCCAACACATACCAATAGAGACTTTTGTTTCTGTTAAAGGTAAAAAAAATCTCTCTCACGTACCTTCTCGGGATTGGTTCCACATTTATGGAATGATCTGCCCGCTGCTACAAGATCAGCAGATTCTGTAGCCATCTTTAAGAACCGTCTGAAAACACATCTCTTCCGTCAACACCTGACCGATCAGCTCTGACTTCTATCTCTTTTCTACTCTTTCAAAAAAAAAAAACTTGGCTCTGTATACTGTAGGCTATATGAGACCAGTTTTCTTTTATCGCACTTATGCTTTTTGTTGTCCTTATGTTGTTCCAATTGCTTCCATTGTTTCCCTCATCTGTAAGTCGCTTTGGATAAAAGCGTCTGCTAAAGGACTAAATGTAAATGTAGACAATAAGATTCCCATTATAACCATTAAATCCAGTAGAGTTTATGTGATGCACACACAGTTTTTTTTTTTTGCAGTGTATGCATTATAAAATGATATAATATAGTTGATTGCTGATCATTGTACATCCAGTGGAGGTGATGTGTTAATGCATAATGATTGTGCTCATCAATGTCACTTTTCACTCGGCCATCCAATCACAGCGCAGGAGGGGCGGGACAAATACCGCATCAACCAATCGGCACATACCTGTTGGATACAACCGTATGTCTGTCTAAACGCCTAAAAACAATGCAGGAATTAATACTTTAGGATTCGAGTGTCAATGTCTGTATCAGGTAACATCCCTGGACTATCACAATATGACAAACAATGTGCATGAATGCGTTGTAGAGCGCCCACAGTCAGCGTTTTATTTACTGTTGGATTTAGTTCCCCGCACAAATGAACATAAGAACGCTAGGGTCGCTGAGTGTGGTCTATCCTTTGAAAGCCCTTTTTACGACCTGCAAAGAACTGCGTAAATAAACTGAATTTACAGTGTAAGTTTTGGAAATTATAGTTTACCTACCTGTAGGTATAGAGGAACAATATGTTAAATTCGGGTAATAAAAGGGGTAACAACCAGATATACAACCCGCAAAGAATTGCGTAGGTAAACCTCAATTTACAGTGCAAGTTTAAGAAATTAGAGTGTGCCTAAGTATAAGGAAACAATCGTTTAAGTTTGGGTAAAGGAAATAAAAAAAATATATACACTCACCTAAAGGATTATTAGGAACACCATACTAATACGGTGTTTGACCCCCTTTCGCCTTCAGAACTGCCTTAATTCTACGTGGCATTGATTCAACAAGGTGCTGAAAGCATTCTTTAGAAATGTTGGCCCATATTGATAGGATAGCATCTTGCAGTTGATGGAGATTTGTGGGATGCACATCCAGGGCACGAAGCTCCCGTTCCACCACATCCCAAAGATGTTCTATCGGGTTGAGATCTGGTGACTGTGGGGGCCATTCTAGTACAGTGAACTCATTGTCATGTTCAAGAAACCAATTTGAAATGATTCGAGCTTTGTGACATGGTGCATTATCCTGCTGGAAGTAGCCATTAGAGGATGGGTACATGGTGGTCATAAAGGGATGGACATGGTCAGAAACAATGCTCAGGTAGGCCGTGGCATTTAAACGATGCCCAATTGGCACTAAGGGGCCTAAAGTGTGCCAAGAAAACATCCCCCACACCATTACACCACCACCACCAGCCTGCACAGTGGTAACAAGGCATGATGGATCCATGTTCTCATTCTGTTTACGCCAAATTCTGACTCTACCATTTGAATGTCTCAACAGAAATCGAGACTCATCAGACCAGGCAACATTTTTCCAGTCTTCAACTGTCCAATTTTGGTGAGCTCGTGCAAATTGTAGCCTCTTTTTCCTATTTGTAGTGGAGATGAGTGGTACCCGGTGGGGTCTTCTGCTGTTGTAGCCCATCTGCCTCAAGGTTGTGCGTGTTGTGGCTTCACAAATGCTTTGCTGCATACCTCGGTTGTAACGAGTGGTTATTTCAGTCAAAGTTGCTCTTCTATCAGCTTGAATCAGTCGGCCCATTCTCCTCTGACCTCTAGCATCAACAAGGCATTTTCGCCCACAGGACTGCCGCATACTGGATGTTTTTCCCTTTTCACACCATTCTTTGTAAACCCTAGAAATGGTTGTGCGTGAAAATCCCAGTAACTGAGCAGATTGTGAAATACTCAGACCGGCCCGTCTGGCACCAACAACCATGCCACGCTCAAAATTGCTTAAATCACCTTTCTTTCCCATTCTGACATTCAGTTTGGAGTTCAGGAGATTGTCTTGACCAGGACCACACCCCTAAATGCATTGAAGCAACTGCCATGTGATTGGTTGATTAGATAATTGCATTAATGAGAAATTGAACAGGTGTTCCTAATAATCCTTTAGGTGAGTGTATATTTATACTGTAGCCTATGCATTTTAAAACTAAGGGGTAACTATTTTAATATTACGTGGGATGCACAACCTACATACTGTAGACAACTAGACAACAATGTGAGGAAGTTAGCGTTAGCACACGTTTCATATCGGTCTGAGCTCTCGGTCAGCAAATTTAACAGTTTTGATTTTAGGATGAATTTTTGATTTGAGGTATTTTGGTAAAAAAACATTCTAATTATGCCATCATGGTTTGGTAGGGAAGAACCCAGATGCAGGCAGCAGTTAAGGGGTTAACAGATATTTATTAAAATAAAGAAACAAAAAACCACAATGGGGGAACAAATACTATAACAAAAAGACTTCTCAAAAAGACAAACAAAAACTTCCCTCTGGGGGCAAAACAAGAACTAAAGCAATAAACAAACAAACCTCACACTAAGGGACACCAGGGCAAGGCAGGAACAAGATTTTCTGGACAGGGACTTGCCACGAACAAACCGACACAGGACAGAAAGAACAGAGGCTCTAAATAGGGGAACACTAACGAGGGATGATTACACAGGGAGGTGACGGGCAGGTGACAGGGATCAAACACTAAGGGGACGCTAACAAGGGAACGAGAGGGCGGGGCTTAGAGACAGACACCGGAGAGAACGCATATTATGTCGTGACAGACAATAATATGCTTCTCTCCACACAGAACAAGAGGCTCTGCCATGGTTCTGCCACAAAACCAAGAAAGACATGACAAGAAGAGGCAGAACCAGGGGCGGAGCCAGACATTGTGGATATTGGGGGCTTAGCCCAAAATCTAGGGGTTCCATCCAGGGCATGGTCCCCAGGAGATTTTTTCACATTTATGGCAGCTATAATAAACTATTTTTTAATCTTTAATCGAAGTGTTCTCTTTTTTATCATTCTGAAACTGTCAAAATTTGATATGTTACAAAGACATTTTCACTTCTCTCAAATAAAAACAGAAAAAATGCTGTAAACCTGTTACCATGAAGTTACACAAGAAAGGTAGATTAGGAATTTGGAATAAACATTACTAATTTAAAACCTATTTTGTTGCTTAGAAAAAAAATTAGCAGACAAAGCTGCTACCACTGAATCCATGAAGTAACAAGTCATTCAAATCAAAGCTCATCAACAATGCCAAGTAAATGTGGCCTCTAATACTCTAATTATACTCTTTTATTTTTCCTTTTATTCTTTAACATAACAAAACAATAGAACCATATTTTGTTAGGGAACAGCACATGGGTATATATTATTACCTAATACAGCACGTTATTTCACCTCTGTTCAAATCAATCTTCTCCCATTCTCCATCTACCATCTGTGAAAATGTCCTCAACTGAAACAAGAAAATACAAAACAAAAAGTATTCAGATTTCTGATGACAAACTTAAGATGCATTTTAAAAATATTAAAAGCATTCTCATTCTCTTACATTCCCTCCAGGCACCCCTGTTCTCCTTTCTTCCTCTGTTCTTCTCAATACATTTTCATCTCATGTCCCTCACTTTCTCTTTGACTCCTCTCTCTCTTCTCTTTTCCCACTCCTTAAACACAGACATTCACTTCTGCTTCTGCACTTATCACACATAAGCATATTGCTTTCTACTTGGCAATACATCTAATCTGATAATAATTCAAGTATCCAGAACATTTGTGATGTAAATCAATAAATAATAAATATTTATTGTAAATAACAAAAATATTAAGATAATAAGAGATTGGGGAAATCACATTTTGTAACTGTCTATCCATACACATCTTATTCATTGTGAATTCCAGTGGAATGCATGTGAGCAAAACAGAAGTTGCCTTGGCACAATAACTATGAGGTCATGACATGAGTAACTGTATATTTCTCACCTGATTCTTGCTTTCATTTCCTTTCGTACTCCTCCTGACTTCATCCTGCTCTATCTCTCTTTGTGCTGTAAAACAAAGGCAATTATAACAACAACCAATAGAGTTTTTTATATAATAAGAGGTATCAGTTGATCAGTAACTTTTCAAATTCTCACCTGAACCTGGCTGTCTCTTTTTAAAAGAAGTTTGTATATCCATCTATGAATAGATATTTGCTATGAGCGTGGATTTGTCACAAAGCTTTAATTCACTTTGAATAACTGTACTGTAAATATACCAACATGCAGACAGACTAGATCAGTGTTAACGTTAGCCGTTAGCCGCACGCTATTTAACAGTATAAACAAACCACATAACTAAAAATAGACACTTTCAAAGTAATAATGAAGTCACTGTAATAATGACTGATTTAAAAACGGTTTTTTGAAAACACAATCGGGGCTGAAGCCCCAGAAGACACCCCCCCACCCGCCTCTGGGCAGAACCATGACAGTATGGCCTGGAAGGTCATGGATTGAGCTAAATTGTCTTTAAAACACATTAAAACTCAGTTTGGACTCTTAATTTAATTCATTTTTTAATAAACTCTTAATTTTGTGGGGCTTTTGTATAGATTGATGGATCTGGATAGAAACATACACTGTTTATTTCATTTCATTATTCTATTTCATTTATCTCATTCGTATTATTTGTTCCTTACTTTCCTAGTAAGAGAGAGATCTAGTGAAACTGGACACTAAATTTGTGATCGGAAAGATCTACAAGCCATATCTCATAGTTGGATCTATCAAGATACATTTATTGGTTTTATGTAATTATATATTATGCAATACCATATTATTTTTATCAATCATTGTAAGGTCGGAGCCAAGATGTCCCGACCAGAGATTATTCTTCTCCTGAGAAACAAAGAACGTTTCTAAGCACAGTGATGAACCTAGGCCAAAAGGGTGCCCCTTCCTGAAAGAACAACACACCGATTCCTGATCAAAAGATAATCATCTCGGGAAAAGGACAGAGAGCATCTCTCAATACAGTGGGAGACCTGAGCCATAAGGACACCTTCCTTTGAGAAACAACAGACTCCCTCCAGTACAACAAACTCCCTACTGAGCTAACATCTCAAACGATGCATACAAGTGAATCACAGATGCAGACCTCACCCTGCACCCCCAACTGGTCCTTTCCTCCCCTCTCCCTCTACACAAAAAACATACACATGTTTGGTCTCATCCAAAAGGTCTCAGTGCAACTGGTACAATGGTCTCACTCCCATAACAACAGAATGTAATGACAAAGTTTTGTAAGAACTTAACAAACTTCCCTCACACATTTGGTGACTTTCACCAATCACCTACTGTATGCAGATGAAGTACAGCCCCAGGGATCACAAGACCCAATCACAGCCAAATTCCTAACTCGAAAGAATATTTCCAGAATGCTTTGTTCTGGTTTGGTATTTAAGGGAAGTTGACAAAAATATCAGGGAATCTGTAGCCAGATCTCCCGCACAAATTCCTGTGTGTCGTCTCTTGCCAGGTATGCAACATTGAACTTCTCTTTGCTTTATTTCTTATGATTTTCTATTATTTGTTATTGAATTCTATTGATTGCCATTGATTATTGAATTGAACCTTGAATTGGATTTTGAATTATGCTTACCTGGCTAATAAATTGTTATGTTTGAATTCATTCTGTATTGTTCTGAGTTTATAAACTTTAGTTGATCACGCTATATCCTTTGTTACCGCAAATCTACGTTCAGGTTAGTGACGGACTAGAATCCTGTATTAGGTGGAGCATTGGGCATGCCAGCTGAGATTCTAGAGCTCCGGCTAACTACTTGGCATTCGTTTAAGTGTAATTAGACCGTAGGGGCTATCGTTTCCGTTTAGAACAGCACATGGGTTGTCCGACCAATCTAAATAGGGCAAGTCTCAAACCTCTGGTTATTGAAATATTATTCTAACTAAGTGTACATAGGAAACTATGGCATGATTATATAAAGCTACCGTCAGAGGAAGTAAGATTGGTCTATTTATCTCTATGGAGTGCTCATGACCTCTGGTTGGAAATAATCATTACTTTAATTAAGTTGTCATAGTCTAAGGGGACTAGATCAAATAATGTTTCCGGAAGTGCTGGTTGGAGACGGCCATCTGAGCATTACTAGTCATAGAAACCTCTGGCAGTGACCAAGACTGGCGAGTTTGTGACCGTGAGATCCGCGTATAATGGCCGGCGCGAGACTCTAAGCGACATTGAGAATCGGATGAAGGAGTGTAATTTAGAATAAAACAGAGGAATCAGACATCCGTCCAAATTTCACAATTATTAATGATAAAAGTTAAATGTAAACTAAATGAGAAGTCGAGATATTATTAAATTGGAGTCAGATAAAATAGAGGTAATTAAATGAAATATGCTTTCATTCAAATACTGTTTCACTAAACAAAGGAAGACAAGAACACGTGTGAAGCCTTCGCCACGCCTCTGGATACCGTCATTGGACCAGCAGATGGTGCCTTACAATCATTAAGACTTTAGAAACATTTAAGTGGACTATTTATTTATTTACATGACTGCATTCTTTTCCATTTTTAATGTTAAACATGGGGTGACATGCTATTTCATGCATTCTGACTTCTTTACACTGTTAAACATGCTGGCTTCTCGTGCTTAACATGGTCAACTTGTTAAAAAACGAGTTGGACGTATGACAATGTATTTCTTGATTCACTCCCCCAGCACTCCAACTCGTTTCAGAAAGTTTTTTTATGTTTTGTAACCTATTCCTTTTATTGGGCAATTCTCCTGGAAAAGCACGCCCACGGCAAGGCGAAAGAAATAGCCCGCCCACGCGCCAACCGACGAGCGATAGGAAGACTTGGCTGCGTGGCTGCGCTGTGGGTGTGCGTGTGTTACCCCATCTTTAACTTCAGTTATTTGATAACAGACTGATTGAAAAGACTATTATACAGAACTGCTGGTCATTTTTACAACTGTTTTATTTATTATTATTTAATCATGTATTGTCTTTTATTATTATTTTATAAGTTTGTTAAGAGTCTTCATGCATTTATTTAAGACAATGTTTCAAGTTCATTTAACATTTATAAACATTTAACTTTTAAAAAAGGGTTTACAACAACATTACCATCTTCTGTTAGATGTAAATAGACTACGTCAAAGTGATAAGATATAAAATGTCCATCTAATAGTTGGAAGGCAGTGGGGGCCTACATCAATATTTTTTCAGGGGGCCCAGAATTCTCTGTCTACAGCCCTGATTGTATGTACCATGTCTGAAGTACGGACCAAAGATTTTCACCCACCACTACACTCACACGTTGGTGGTGTAACAACAAAGGGGGTTTGATTTGACATCACAAAGCATACTTTAGTTAAAAAACCATTCATAGATATCATGAGCTTCTTGATATTCCTTGTGTCTCGCTACATGATCGCAGGCCGTGCAAATCGCCAGAACAAACTCTTGATTCTGTAATATTAAATGAGGTCGTGCTGAGAAATGTCTCCTCCAGTTAAAGTACCTGCGATACGCATCTTCATCTCTGTCCAGCTGCGTCAGATATTCTGCCAGTGACTTTGCGTCTGGGAAGTCGTCCACGTGAATGAAGGCGTCACGCGGTGCAAACCTCTCATAGTTCTTTCTGGGAGGTCCCAGCACCACAGGTACAGTACCTGCTGACAGAGGTCCGTTAAACTTTTCCGTGATGTAGTCCTTGTGGATGGAATTCTCAAAAGACAGATAAAATTTGCAGCTGGCTATGGTGGGATAATAGTCTTCATAAGATAGTCTTTTAGCATAAGCGCTTCCAAACATGTGTATATTGACGTGCTTTTTAAGTTCATTGTAGTAAGCGTTTCTCGTGCCAACACCCGTCCAGTCGAAATTGTTACTTACGATCCAACAGACCAGTTTGTCCTTTTTGGGAATTGTAAAATTCTCATTTGGAGTTTTGTTGCTGGTCAGTCTCAGCCGCACAGGAATGTCAGCGTCCTCTCTATAACTGAGAGTCAGATTAAAGAGGTTTTCTATCCCTGGAATTTTCTGCGTGTTTGTTGGCGATTCTACATTAAGCCAGATCCACTTTTGGAACGGGGGACGAGGAGATGGTGGAAGGGTGGACAGGTCCTGGCTAATAGCCCTGTGAAAAACAAGCACAGCGTCTGAACTGCTGTAGAGAGCTCTATCGTCCGTCAGGTGACAGCCGTCAATATTGTAAAGAGTTTTACAGTCCTTAAGATCAAATCTGTAATTTTTAGGCCAGACCCATAATAAAAGTACAGGTTTCTCCACTGTTTCATCAGCAATCGAGTTGTTCATCTCTTCATGGTGTCCATCTGAGTGTTGTTTGAATTGAGGTAGTCGAGGTGGACAGCTGGTCAGAGGTGAAGTCCAGAAATACAAGAGGATCAGAGAGACGAGAGCGGCAATAGCCACTAAACCAGTCAGACGGCCCACAGGAATTCCAGTTAAACTTGTGCTTGACATTCTTTGATTTGAATGAGAATGAATAAAAAAAAGTTGCTCATCTTCATCGTCAGTATATATCAATGTAAAAAGTATTTTTATGCTAAACAATTTAAACAATACATTGTCGGGTGTATGAGGGGCTAAACCACAGTTACTTGCCTAAAGGCATCTCATGACATGATTTTATGACCAATCAATTTGCAGCTATAACGACAAATAAAAAAGCCATTCTCCATTGGTAATATCGGCTGAAAGCTGTTTCAGTTTCTCATGAGTAAATAAGACTCTAAAACGAATGTAGATACTTTTACTCACCTGTTTTCTAAGCTTCTTAGAATAAATGTTTGTTGTGTTCCACACCAGGAAATAACCGCTGTTGTAGACACAGAAAACACTTCATAAGAGTTGCATGAGAATATGAGAATGTCATTGTTCTGTCACGCTTCAGTGCTTGAAATCTCATGCATCATACTGACCAATCACAGTTCAGTGTTCAAACACTACAGTCGGCTCAGTTTTCCAACACACCTTTACTGGTCCATCAAGATCTGATGCCAGGACTAAACGGCTTGTAATAAAATGTGCCAAGGTCTCCCGTCATTTGAATAAATAATTGAAACAAGAAGTTTGTAAAGAAAGTAAAACTGTTAACAAGTCAAATGCATTTTATATTGATCTATTTTACAATTTTGATGATGATTTGTGAAGATGTCTGTGAAAGAGACATTTAAAATGCTTTCATCATTTACGCAGACTGTAGAACACAAAAGACACAAAGGTAAATGTTGGTAACATTGCCCCCCACTGACCTGACATCTAGCTATCTTCCACCCGTACACATTAAATTTGGTTCTGTACCTCATTTACAAGAAAAACACATTCATCTCTCTTCAGACAAACACCTGCATTCTCGTGTGCTGACAGGATCTGTGTAGTTAGATACCTGGGGTGTGTATCGTTTCTCTGTTCCTTGTTCCTTGTTCCCTGTGTTTACGTCAGGGCAATGAGAAACATAACCTCGCTATATGATATTCCCCCTATGAAAGTTAGTGTAGGTTCGGTCTCTCACCAGATACCTAATATCAATTCTTCTGTTGTCCTAAAAAGTCAAAGAAATGTGAGCATGCTCAAATACATGCAAACATCTGCGTTAAAGGCAGAGTAGATCATTTGGAAAATGCTAACGTTTGCCTGCTAGCACTGCAATCATACATTTTTATAAATATATATCTTCTGTGAAAGGCGTAGGGTCAAAAAAAGTTGGACCAATTACTGCCCTCGGTCCGAGGGCAATGATACGTCATGTGTACATTTTCAGTCAGCGTATTTTGCATCCCACTGCGCACCCTGTTCACACAGACATACGTCATCGGCGCGCTCATGTGCGATATGCAGGCAGCGGGACAATGGCGGACAGAGAGCAGGTAACTGGAGATGTTTGTTATTGTAGTAATGTAATTCACTTTGTACTGTAATGTTTTCTCACTGGTGAATGTGACATGACTTCACTGGAACCCATCCAACAGTTTCTGGTCTGTGTTTTGGAGGAGACGTGGCTTTGGATGGTGATTCGCGAGAGGGAGGGATCACCAATGTTTCGCTTGACTTGTTGATTGCTATCAGGATGTTAAGAGACTTCCAACCAGCATGACAAAAAACGTTTCTGGACAGGATTGCTTACTCAGCCTTTAAAATACTCCAAACAGGTCGGAACCCAGTAGTTATATGGATTTTGTCCAGGAGAGGGTGCTGTTCTTCGTCGTCTTGTTTTACGCGATTTTATGGCTAGTCAACTAAACATTTCAAACACATTTACATTTATTCATTTGTCAGACGCTTTTATCCAAAGCTTTTGCTCTATACGTGCTTTATAAGTGGAGAGACTTTAAGAACGGTGTGCTTTAAGAGGCCGTTTACACAACAGCGTTTTCAACTAAAAACGGAAAACTTTTTATGCGTTTTGGCTGTTCTTTTACACGACAACAGCGTTTTGGGGGACTGAAAACACAAACGTTTGAGAGTATAGAGTTATAATCATCAAATTAAAAGAAATAAACATTTGAAATATATCAGTCTGTGTGTAATGAATGAATATAATATACAAGTTTCACTTTTTGAATGGAATTAGTGAAATAAATCAACTTTTTGATGATATTCTAATTATATGACCAGCACCTGTATATTCTATTCCCTTTTGTGCTATTGTTATTACTTGTTTTATTTCATGTGTATTCCAATTCTGAGAGCAGTCAGTGAGAGAACATTTTGCTGTAATGTTTATTAACTGCTGGAATCAGTACAGCCAGAGACCCCTGGTCTTCCAGTACCAGTGCTGTGAGGAAGGATGCTGTGGTGGGCCTAGGAGAGGTATAAAAACTGTGACACACAAATGTATCTCCCAGCATAAGCGCTTCCAAACATGTGCACAGTGATGTACTTTTTAAGTTCACTGTAGTAAGTGTTCCTCTTGCCGACACCTGTATGGGCAGCATTGTTACTTACGATCCAACAGACCAGTTTGTCCTTTTTGGGAATTGTAAAATCCTCATTTGGAGTTTTGTTGCTGGTCAGTCTCAGCCGCACAGGAATGTCAGCGTCCTCTCTATAACTGAGAGTCAGATTAAAGAGGTTTTCTATCCCTGGAATTTTCTGCGTGTTTGTTGGCGATTCTACATTAAGCCAGATCCACTTTTGGAACGGGGGACGAGGAGATGGTGGAAGGGTGGACAGGTCCCAACTAATAGCCCTGTGAAAAACAAGCACAGCGTCTGAACTGCTGTAGAGAGCTCTATCGTCCGTCAGGTGACAGCCGTCAATATTGTAAAGAGTTTTACAGTCACTCAGATCAAATCTGTAATTTTCAGGCCAGACCCATAATAAAAGTACAGGTTTCTCCACTGTTTCATCAGCAATCGAGTTGTTCATCTCTTCATGGTGTCCATCTGAGTGTTGTTTGAATTGAGGTAGTCGAGGTGGACAGCTGGTCAGAGGTGAAGTCCAGAAATACAAGAGGATCAGAGAGACGAGAGCGGCAATAGCCACTAAACCAGTCAGACGGCCCACAGGAATTCCAGTTAAACTTGTGCTTGACATTCTTTGATTTTAACTGGTGGATTTGAAGAAGACTTTGGATCTGTATTACCAAGATTAAAAAACGACTGATAAGAACTACATGTGGGGTGATTCAAACAGATCTGACAGTAACCAAAGTCAAATGCATGAATCACAAACAACATCTATAGGCTTCAGTGGTTTTTAAATGTTTTTATTCATACACAATAAGATAAGACTCTGGTAGTTATGTAGTTAATGTAACTTCTCACCTCTCTTAGAAGCTCTTCATTAGGAGTGAAACAGAAGGTTCCAGCTCTGTGTAGCATGTAAAGCCAAGTACGTCTCGCCTGCAGGATGATGCTAGATTTACAGACACAGAACAACAGAGGTACAAAAAATGCCATCAGTGATGTCATCACATTATCTCTCAACTTCAACTAACACTACAGGTGCAACCAGGAAGTACTGTAAACATTTCAAGAAAATCCATTGGCATAAACTTTTATAGACTTGGTCGGTGTCGTGTCATAGCTGGGGGCGTGGCCTGGGGGAAAGCATTCTTTTCCCCTTCATTGAAAATGCATGGCGTTAGCCAGTATGGTCTACATAAAATCCCTTTTTCCGTTCAACAGAGCAAGATTCATAGAAAAACTTAGCCGTTTTGGGTGGGAGACTCCGTGCAGTATCTGTGACTGAAGAAACGACCCAACGGAATAGCCTGGAGGTGTCTTTCGCGACATCTTTTGCACCTGATTGAGTCTCCAGTTAGGTGACAACTGTAATATCAGTATCCCAGGGTCAATAAAAATGCCTTGGAAAAAACATGACTGGTGTGGAAATATTATTCAGTTAGAAGTATGATTTAATTACCAATATAATCAATAAGTGTTTTCTTTCATTAAATCATTAAGCTGTGTGTTTTTATCTAATGTGCTTGCTGTTTTGCTCAGTGGAAAAGTGCTGTGATAAAAACAGAACAGTGACAAGCCGAGCGAAACCACAAAAGAGGAACAAGCTCGGTGTGTACTTGCAGAAATAGAACAGCTCGTTTTGACAAGTCTAACTAACTAACAACACACACACCCAAAGAGTTATGAATTAATCCATTGCATATGTTTTAAGTATAATCATGAGTTTTGATGTGTTTTGTTGAATCATGGGATTGAGAAACAACTCAGCATAATTGAAGCATTGGATGATTGAGTGTTTTTTGCTGAAAGTATGTTGATATGTTGTCTTGCTGCATGGAGCTGTCTCTGGGGAGCACTTCCTGGGGCTGGCAGCTGACCGCAGGTTGCAAGGGATGCGTTGCAAAAGATGTTGTTTTGCAGGAACCAAACAGAAGGATGGAGTCAGATATACGTGGTGCACGGTGATTGGTGGAAAGGGAGCAGCACTCCTTAAAAGGCAAAGGAGGAGTCAGAAGATGGGAACGACGTCAAATATTGAATAAATATGTGTGTTTTTGAATAATTTGGGTTGTTGGCTTGTGGTGGAGTGAGGAGATCGTCTGACAACCCAAAGCTTTGTTACTCCTTTTTACATCTGATAATAAACTTCTAATCGATTTTGGAGAACGTCTCTGTACAAATTTTTGAACATGCAGGACTGCCTTAAAAGTCCAACACTGGTTTGCATCTTGAGACAAAACGATGGCACTGACCTATTTTAACATATGTTAGTACAAGCTGTTTTCAGGCTAGACAGCTCAAGTATTTATTTTAGTCTGGGACTAGCCTTAAGCCTTGTCTGTGAAACCGGACATTAAGTTCTCTGAAGGCTCTGGGTGTTTTGTGGAAACTTCTTCATGTATTACTCCTATTGATCAAAAAAAAAAAAAATGTTGATAGCGTTACGTCAGATAAAGTAAAAAAGAGGATTTTACCTGGCTTTAGAGAGCTTTCCTATAGATACGGTACAAACCTGCAGTCGGTTCCTCTCACGTGTAACTTGAGCTTAAAGTCATCAAGACACTTTACTCACTGAATACATTCAGGTCACTTCTTATCAGAAAAAAATGTATATTAAGGAAATGTATATTTGATTATGCGAGCTGCCATTATTGGAAAATCGTAACGGCCACACTCTTAAAAATAAAGATGCTAAAGAGGTTGTTCACAGCGATGCCATAGAAGAACCATTTTTGGTTCCACAAAGAACCCTTTAGTCAAGGTTCTTTAAGGAACCATCTCTTCCTTACTTTTTTATAATCTAAGAAACCTTTTTTCACCACAAAGAACCTTTCTTGAAACAGAAAGGTTCTTCAGATGTTAAAGGTTCTTTATGGAAACAAAAGGTTCTTCTATGGCATCGAGGAACCTTTTGAAGCACCATTATTTTTAAGAGTGTAACTTGGATCACGTGAGCTTGATCATATACAGTAATAACACTGACAGTGGTGGCGGGCATTTAAAGTTTTACCACAGTCAGGTACAGTTTACGTTTGTGGTCACATTTTAAGATTAGATTTTAATCTGTTCTAAAATCTAAAATGTCAATCTGGAAATGCTTTTACAAGCATTTACACAAGGAAGGCTATATGGTACAATGATGCCATTAAATAAATGATAGACTAAATTGCATTACATGACATTACCCTTACGAAAAGGAAGCATGTTTTCATCATAGTAAAAGTGTTTTTGGAGGACTTTCAACACTTCAGGCTATTAGATTAAAACCAGTGGTGTAGTCTACGTGATACGCAGGAATATGCCGTATACCCACTAGAAAAGATCAAGAATTTCCATATACCCACTTAAAGAAGGAGGATACGTAACAACATTGTTTTGACAGAAAAGTGCGACGCAATGACTTTTGGACCATTGGTTCACCCGGGAGATATGAAACAAAAGGAGATCATGAAAGGCAAGCATTTAAACTGAACTATTTCTGTGTTTTCGTTTTCGACGAGACTCATGCTACGCTGTAAGAGGCATGGGGTCCCACACCCTCGGGATTTGTTATCATTAACATAACTGTAAGGGGATGGTACACCACTGTTTAAAACCACATCTTTGTAAAAGAATATCTTGATGTTCCACCAATGGTAGACAAGTACCCTAGGTAGGTAGTACACAGCATGATTTTATAAGCTTATAAGGCTGATAGGCAGTTTTCTTGGGTCTTATTTCTTAAGTGTGGTATGCAAACTATTGCAACTTTTCTATCAGTTGTTGGTTAAACGTGAACATGAAAGGCGGAAGTTAATCAGTCATCAGACAAGATTTTATCTTGGCTGTTGGTTTGAGGCTGCTGTTTTTTGCTTTACGTGTATCATTTTCGACAGCTAAATAATACGTATTAAGTATGTAAAGTAAAACTCTAATTATAGTACTAAAGTATTAAAACATTTCTATTGTTTGGTGTGCTCTTATATTACAGAGTTTTACTTTGTTTCTATCTTTGTTGAAATGAAATGGAATGCTGTAGTTAGTGCGTGAGTATAATTCTGTCATGTCACATTTTTATGTGAAAGAAGTGCCATTAACTGGCTCTGCGAGAAAAGTATATGTTTACCCAACGTGATGATAAACATCTCCCCAACAAACCTGAACCAGAAAACCAGTCGAGTCTGCAGGGTTACTTCACAATGACACAGATTCTTTCACATCTTTGTAAATAATATTTTGAGGTTGCACCATAGACTGTAAAATAAATGGACAAAGAAATCATGTTACTGCACCCCTTTTTATAACATCTTATAACTAACTTACTAAAGCCAAACCTATTAAAAAAACAACACTTGGACATACATCAACGTGATAAAAACTGACTAAAATAACAGAAAACATCTTTGGAAAAAATGATTTGAAGTGTAATTGGATTTTATAGTTTGGCTCCTGATTTGTTTGCATAAAGTACTTTCAAATATTTAAAAAGGTAAAAATCTGTTGGTACACACAAACAAACACACCTATTACTGCTGCTACTATTGATAGTTTTTACTAGTGTGTGTGTGTGTCTCTGTGTCTGTGTGTGTTGGTGCGTGTGCGTGTTCTGTGTGTGGAGTGTTTTGTGTGTGGGTGTGTCTGTCTTCTGTGTTTTCAACCTTTTCTTGTTTTTGCAGGTACAACTTTGATTGTTTTGCTTGTAGTCAATGTGTCTCATGTGCAGCTGCTTTGTAACAATGAAAATTGTAAAAGCGCTATATAAATAAAGTTGAGTTGAGAGTTGAGTTATAGGGGTGTGCATGACTTTAATTGCTTCATCTTTAATTACTTTATAATAGACATAAATTAATCATTTGTAGCTATGTACCTATCTTTGTTCACTCAGATAGCAAGTTAATTTAAATATTTAAAGTTTACACCCAGGCCGCCTGTATTGTGTTATGCTCTGCTCACATTACCAAATAATAATTAAACAAAACAGAGTAAACTGGTGAGCCGCAGAATTCGTTAACATAATACATTATGTATAAAAACACCAACGTAATATTAAATAAAAACATTTTATTTATTACCATAACTTAAAAACTGTTGTTCTTTAAATTCATGTTCGTTTGTTAAAATACAGCAACTTGATGCTCATTTAAGCTTAAAACATGAAAATGTATACATTTCACAGTGACTATTGAATTTGGCTTTAGCATAAGATTGGTACCTTTTCCATAGCCTACCTAAAACCCTGTATTTTTCTCCAAAGAACTTCGATGGGGTCGTCGCCTTCAAGTTATAGCCTGTAAATTAATTTGTAGCTGAAATTCGCACAGATGTTTTTTCATTTTAAAACGCGCTGTAGTTCCTGTTACCTTCGTTGATTTTATTTATTTATACAATGTAGAGCTAAATAAGACAGACACTGACAATGAAACGACAAAGAGAACAACATATATGCGGCGGTGATCTCTGAAATATCTTTCTCAGATGACGGTCACTATTAAACGGGAAAACAGGCAAATGGCTCCGTCTTTGTTGCATGTCGTCTTTGGCATGTGTCGCCAAACTAATGAAGATGCTTTCTGAATTTGCTGGTGTTTTTTCTGTTTGCATGTGTTTTCTTCCTTGCAGCGTGGTGACACCTAGCAGCCACCGTAAAATTGGCTCAAATTGTATAATGGAGTATATGAAGAACAGTACTAAATAAAATTAATATGCAATTTGTATGAACCCAGATCCCTCTTATTTTGTTAAAATTATTCCAATTTTGCATATTCTGCGAGGGGCATGAAAATGAGCAGAACTGTCATTTGGGATGCTTTTGCAGAACGAAAGAGTCAGAGAATCACCAATTGCTGTTTACATTAATTGCCCGTTACAGTTAATATAAAGTTTAAATGAAATAAATGCCATTGAAATTCCAAGTAATCACTTTGGTAATCTAAAATACTTTTCAGATGTAACTGTAATTTGATTACCACCATTTAAAAAGTAACTGTAATGAAATACAGTTACTCAAATATTGTATTTTAAATACGTAACTAAGTTACATGTATTTCGTTACTCCCCAGCCCTGTTAATAAGCAGAATGTACGAGCGCTGTGCACCCACCTATAGGCGCATATTCCTAATGCGCTCTTTAAATAACCCCCCCAAAAAAATCGCACCACTGACTTTAGACCAGGTTTGAGTTGGTCTATGGCGCAGTCTATTTTCAGTTCCTCAAAATAGCAACACGCCAACAATGCGCCTGAGCACACCTCTTTTTTAGACCAACACGCCCATGGGCACACAAATGAGCGCAAATGCATTTGATATTTAAACAACCTAGCAAAAACATTTGCGCTGCGCCTTGCACCGCGTTGCGCCGGGTGTACAATAGGGCCCTATATGTCCAAGAATAAAGAATATGTTTTGCATACTTACATTTATTCATGTAGCAGACGCTTTGGCAAATAATGGAAATGCACAAAAATAAAAAAATGTAGAAGCATATAAAATCATTTGTGTTCTGCTCCTGTTCAATATTCTGTACTTGTATATTCTGTCTCATGAACATTTTGCGTTTATTGTATTTTGTTTTGTATGTACAATGTCTGAAGTACGGACCAAAGATTTTCACCCCACATTTGACATCACAAAGCATACTTTAGTTAAAAAACCATTCATAGATATCATGAGCTTCTTGATATTCCTTGTGTCTCGCTACATGATCGCAGGCCGTGCAAATCGCCAGAACAAACTCTTGATTCTGTAATATTAAATGAGGTCGTGCTGAGAAATGTCTCCTCCAGTTAAAGTACCTGCGATACGCATCTTCATCTCTGTCCAGCTGCGTCAGATATTCTGCCAGTGACTTTGCGTCTGGGAAGTCGTCCACGTGAATGAAGGCGTCACGCGGTGCAAACCTCTCATAGTTCTTTCTGGGAGGTCCCAGCACCACAGGTACAGTACCTGCTGACAGAGGTCCGTTAAACTTTTCCGTGATGTAGTCCTTGTGGATGGAATTCTCAAAAGACAGATAAAATTTGCAGCTGGCTATGGTGGGATAATAGTCTTCATCAGATAGTCTCCCAGCATAAGCGCTTCCAAACATGTGCACAGTGATGTACTTTTTAAGTTCATTGTAGTAAGTGTTCCTCTTGCCGACACCTGTATGGGCAGCATTGTTACTTACGATCCAACAGACCAGTTTGTCCTTTTTGGGAATTGTAAAATCCTCATTTGGAGTTTTGTTGCTGGTCAGTCTCAGCCGCACAGGAATGTCAGCGTCCTCTCTATAACTGAGAGTCAGATTAAAGAGGTTTTCAATCCCTGGAATTTTCTGCGTGTTTGTTGGCGATTCTAAATGAAGCCAGATCCACTTTTGGAACGGGGGACGAGGAGATGGTGGAAGGGTGGACAGGTCCCAACTAATAGCCCTGTGAAAAACAAGCACAGCGTCTGAACTGCTGTAGAGAGCTCTATCGTCCGTCAGGTGACAGCCGTCAATATTGTAAAGAGTTTTACAGTCCTTAAGATCAAATCTGTAATTTTCAGGCCAGACCCATAATAAAAGTACAGGTTTCTCCACTGTTTCATCAGCAATCGAGTTGTTCATCTCTTCATGGTGTCCATCTGAGTGTTGTTTTAATTGAGGTAGTCGAGGTGGACAGCTGGTCAGAGGTGAAGTCCAGAAATACAAGAGGATCAGAGAGACGAGAGCGGCAATAGCCACTAAACCAGTCAGACGGCCCACAGGAATTCCAGTTAAACTTGTGCTTGACATTCTTTGATTTAAACTGGTGGATTTGAAGAAGACTTTGGATCTGTATTACCAAGATTAAAAAACGACTGATAAGAACTACATGTGGGGTGATTCAAACAGATCTGACAGTAACCAAAGTCAAATGCATGAATCACAAACAACATCTATAGGCTTCAGTGGTTTTTAAATGTTTTTATTCATACACAATAAGATAAGACTCTGGTAGTTATGTAGTTAATGTAACTTCTCACCTCTCTTAGAAGCTCTTCATTAGGAGTGAAACAGAAGGTTCCAGCTCTGTGTAGCATGTAAAGCCAAGTACGTCTCGCCTGCAGGATGATGCTAGATTTACAGACACAGAACAACAGAGGTACAAAAAATGCCATCAGTGATGTCATCACATTATCTCTCAACTTCAACTAACACTACAGGTGCAACCAGGAAGTACTGTAAACATTTCAAGAAAATCCATTGGCATAAACTTTTATAGACTTGGTCGGTGTCGTGTCATAGCTGGGGGCGTGGCCTGGGGGAAAGCATTCTTTTCCCCTTCATTGAAAATGCATGGCGTTAGCCAGTATGGTCTACATAAAATCCCTTTTTCCGTTCAACAGAGCAAGATTCATAGAAAAACTTAGCCGTTTTGGGTGGGAGACTCCGTGCAGTATCTGTGACTGAAGAAACGACCCAACGGAATAGCCTGGAGGTGTCTTTCGCGACATCTTTTGCACCTGATTGAGTCTCCAGTTAGGTGACAACTGTAATATCAGTATCCCAGGGTCAATAAAAATGCCTTGGAAAAAACATGACTGGTGTGGAAATATTATTCAGTTAGAAGTATGATTTAATTACCAATATAATCAATAAGTGTTTTCTTTCATTAAATCATTAAGCTGTGTGTTTTTATCTAATGTGCTTGCTGTTTTGCTCAGTGGAAAAGTGCTGTGATAAAAACAGAACAGTGACAAGCCGAGCGAAACCACAAAAGAGGAACAAGCTCGGTGTGTACTTGCAGAAATAGAACAGCTCGTTTTGACAAGTCTAACTAACTAACAACACACACACCCAAAGAGTTATGAATTAATCCATTGCATATGTTTTAAGTATAATCATGAGTTTTGATGTGTTTTGTTGAATCATGGGATTGAGAAACAACTCAGCATAATTGAAGCATTGGATGATTGAGTGTTTTTTGCTGAAAGTATGTTGATATGTTGTCTTGCTGCATGGAGCTGTCTCTGGGGAGCACTTCCTGGGGCTGGCAGCTGACCGCAGGTTGCAAGGGATGCGTTGCAAAAGATGTTGTTTTGCAGGAACTAACACAGAAGGATGGAGTCAGATATACGTGGTGCACGGTGATTGGTGGAAAGGGAGCAGCACTCCTTAAAAGGCAAAGGAGGAGTCAGAAGATGGGAACGACGTCAAATATTGAATAAATATGTGTGTTTTTGAATAATTTGGGTTGTTGGCTTGTGGTGGAGTGAGGAGATCGTCTGACAACCCAAAGCTTTGTTACTCCTTTTTACATCTGATAATAAACTTCTAATCGATTTTGGAGAACGTCTCTGTACAAATTTTTGAACATGCAGGACTGCCTTAAAAGTCCAACACTGGTTTGCATCTTGAGACAAAACGATGGCACTGACCTATTTTAACATATGTTAGTACAAGCTGTTTTCAGGCTAGACAGCTCAAGTATTTATTTTAGTCTGGGACTAGCCTTAAGCCTTGTCTGTGAAACCGGACATTAAGTTCTCTGAAGGCTCTGGGTGTTTTGTGGAAACTTCTTCATGTATTACTCCTATTGATCAAAAAAAAAAAAAATGTTGATAGCGTTACGTCAGATAAAGTAAAAAAGAGGATTTTACCTGGCTTTAGAGAGCTTTCCTATAGATACGGTACAAACCTGCAGTCGGTTCCTCTCACGTGTAACTTGAGCTTAAAGTCATCAAGACACTTTACTCACTGAATACATTCAGGTCACTTCTTATCAGAAAAAAATGTATATTAAGGAAATGTATATTTGATTATGCGAGCTGCCATTATTGGAAAATCGTAACGGCCACACTCTTAAAAATAAAGATGCTAAAGAGGTTGTTCACAGCGATGCCATAGAAGAACCATTTTTGGTTCCACAAAGAACCCTTTAGTCAAGGTTCTTTAAGGAACCATCTCTTCCTTACTTTTTTATAATCTAAGAAACCTTTTTTCACCACAAAGAACCTTTCTTGAAACAGAAAGGTTCTTCAGATGTTAAAGGTTCTTTATGGAAACAAAAGGTTCTTCTATGGCATCGAGGAACCTTTTGAAGCACCATTATTTTTAAGAGTGTAACTTGGATCACGTGAGCTTGATCATATACAGTAATAACACTGACAGTGGTGGCGGGCATTTAAAGTTTTACCACAGTCAGGTACAGTTTACGTTTGTGGTCACATTTTAAGATTAGATTTTAATCTGTTCTAAAATCTAAAATGTCAATCTGGAAATGCTTTTACAAGCATTTACACAAGGAAGGCTATATGGTACAATGATGCCATTAAATAAATGATAGACTAAATTGCATTACATGACATTACCCTTACGAAAAGGAAGCATGTTTTCATCATAGTAAAAGTGTTTTTGGAGGACTTTCAACACTTCAGGCTATTAGATTAAAACCAGTGGTGTAGTCTACGTGATACGCAGGAATATGCCGTATACCCACTAGAAAAGATCAAGAATTTCCATATACCCACTTAAAGAAGGAGGATACGTAACAACATTGTTTTGACAGAAAAGTGCGACGCAATGACTTTTGGACCATTGGTTCACCCGGGAGATATGAAACAAAAGGAGATCATGAAAGGCAAGCATTTAAACTGAACTATTTCTGTGTTTTCGTTTTCGACGAGACTCATGCTACGCTGTAAGAGGCATGGGGTCCCACACCCTCGGGATTTGTTATCATTAACATAACTGTAAGGGGATGGTACACCACTGTTTAAAACCACATCTTTGTAAAAGAATATCTTGATGTTCCACCAATGGTAGACAAGTACCCTAGGTAGGTAGTACACAGCATGATTTTATAAGCTTATAAGGCTGATAGGCAGTTTTCTTGGGTCTTATTTCTTAAGTGTGGTATGCAAACTATTGCAACTTTTCTATCAGTTGTTGGTTAAACGTGAACATGAAAGGCGGAAGTTAATCAGTCATCAGACAAGATTTTATCTTGGCTGTTGGTTTGAGGCTGCTGTTTTTTGCTTTACGTGTATCATTTTCGACAGCTAAATAATACGTATTAAGTATGTAAAGTAAAACTCTAATTATAGTACTAAAGTATTAAAACATTTCTATTGTTTGGTGTGCTCTTATATTACAGAGTTTTACTTTGTTTCTATCTTTGTTGAAATGAAATGGAATGCTGTAGTTAGTGCGTGAGTATAATTCTGTCATGTCACATTTTTATGTGAAAGAAGTGCCATTAACTGGCTCTGCGAGAAAAGTATATGTTTACCCAACGTGATGATAAACATCTCCCCAACAAACCTGAACCAGAAAACCAGTCGAGTCTGCAGGGTTACTTCACAATGACACAGATTCTTTCACATCTTTGTAAATAATATTTTGAGGTTGCACCATAGACTGTAAAATAAATGGACAAAGAAATCATGTTACTGCACCCCTTTTTATAACATCTTATAACTAACTTACTAAAGCCAAACCTATTAAAAAAACAACACTTGGACATACATCAACGTGATAAAAACTGACTAAAATAACAGAAAACATCTTTGGAAAAAATGATTTGAAGTGTAATTGGATTTTATAGTTTGGCTCCTGATTTGTTTGCATAAAGTACTTTCAAATATTTAAAAAGGTAAAAATCTGTTGGTACACACAAACAAACACACCTATTACTGCTGCTACTATTGATAGTTTTTACTATATATTCTATTCCCTATTGTGCTATTGTTATTACTTGTTTTATTTCATGTGTATTCCAATTCTGAGAGCAGTCAGTGAGAGAACATTTTGCTGTAATGTTTATTAACTGCTGGAATCAGTACAGCCAGAGACCCCTGGTCTTCCAGTACCAGTGCTGTGAGGAAGGATGCTGTGGTGGGCCTAGGAGAGGTATAAAAACTGTGACACACAAATGTAACATCTGTTATTGACACCAGGTTCAACGAACGCCAGGTCCTGGAATGCACCTGATAGGTTGAACACCGCCTCCACATAAAAATATCAACGACTACTTCTCTAGCCCCGGCCACTGGTTCGCGAATGACTTTAGCCACACATAGTACACACTCCCGCATTTGTGATGATCGACAAACTGGTAACCATAGCGACATATTTTTCGGCTAAAGAGTTGTTTTGTCCGTCAGTTTAAACTAAACTGCTGATATGCTGTGTTGTGTTTATGCTCAGAAGGCTCCATCACACAGCACTCTTTTGCTGTGTTGCCATGTTTGTTATAAATAAGCGCTTTTATGCTTGTCGTTTGGTCTTAGATCCAAAAGCCTCGGCACTTAGGTCTAAATAAATGGTCTGCTGCAGATTTTAAGAATTTTGGTCTTATAAAATATATAAACAATTTGCATTTTAAGGTTTGTTTTTGTCTTTGTTATTTTTATTTTGAGCGACCCAGCAACAAACATGCAACATTGTGCAGCGCCTGGTTGTGGAAGAACACAAAAAAGCAGTGCTGTGCAGTCAATATTGGATCTGATAGGAATGGCGCAGCAATCTTATGCGAGTAAAACATATCTGTACTATGCATCACTATTGCTTTGTTAGAGATCGCTGGATATGTCCTGATAATGTGTAACCTAACCTTACCTGTCTAGCCAAACTCACAGAACGATCCAACTAAGTTTACTACGCAAACTGCTATCCAATCATAGCAGTGGGCGTTTACTACCAAGTCTTCAATGCGGCACGCCCATTTAAACAGAGCGTTTGACAAGACGGCCTCAAAACCCGGGTAGAAAATAGCCTATTACTTATAGATTTTGATGTTTTCGAATGTAAAAACCACGCGAACGTAAGTAGACCTCAGACAACAGTATAAAACAATAAACACATTTTAGGCTCATCTTTGTTTGTTAAAATTAATTAGCTTCTCGAAATAATCCATTGGACGGGCTGTGTGCAGAAACTGAAGTCTGACATTTTTAGTTTCACTGTTCACACACATGCTCAGGAAGCTCATGAATATCCATTTTAACTACGCCCAGTGAAACTGAAAATCTCGGAAAACAAAAATCTCTTAACACCGGTGCCAACACAGTGGCAGCTGGCACACTTAAAAAATATATGCAGACTTATTTTTTATAGTCCTGATAAAAAATGCTTTTATGAACTTAGGCTATTGTTGTTTACTTACTATATTTGTTTATTTAAAATGTAATTTATTTATTTTTTTATTTTCGTAAAAAAATATCTGCTGACATTCGGACTGCAAACCAATCCGCAAACAGCAGCTGACTACAGCATCTTGTAAAACCTTTGCCGCGCATTCTAAACAAATATAGAATCTTTGACTAAACCTTGCTAGCTAGTAATAACAACACTGTAACATGTTTTATATTGAAAGTTAAGTGGAAAAACAGCAACAACTTGTTTTATAAAGCAGACTATACGTTCATACAGTATGTGTTAAGGGCTTCATTTTAGCTTGAGGAAACAGGGGTGAATGCAACGAAAACTTACAGTAAACCGATTACTCCCCAATCACGTTTTGCAAACTGTATTTATGACAAAGAATTGCACAGATGCAGATATTACAACAATCTATGGAAAAACACACACCTGGTCTTGTCCTCTGAACCTCGCTCTGCCACGCCGCGGTCTGCGGAATGAAGAACGCGCTGAAAGACGGGGAGGAGCCGAAGTCTGCCGCCGGTTTATATGAAATGTAAAGTCCCAGGGCCGGTTGCACCAGCTGGACGTACACCTGGTCGTGAGACTAGTCTGAACGTAAAATACGCCTTAAATCCAGTGTAGATGTTATACCTGTTGCATCACGAAGGCGTCTGAGACAATAGGCTTGTTCGACTTGATGCGGCGCCGCAAGATCCGATAGGCGGGTGACATAAAAGTACCGCTAGAGCGATTCGAAAAACCATTAAAAGTTTGGTTTCGAATCGCTTTCGCGGTACTTTGATGTCAAGCCTCGATCTTACGCCTAGTCAGAGGTAGGCGTAGTCTAAATTAAAATTCTTGACGTTAAAATACAATATAAAATTGAGATATGTCACGTCTAATACAGACTGAATGCGCAGCGTGGAATCCGCTCCTGCCTTATTTACAGAAAAAAAGTATTTTTAGCGCTCTTCATTTACAAGCGAACCTACACCGCATGAGCGAGATTTGTGAGCAGTAGTGGAAGAAATGGAAGAAAGCACGAACGATCAGATATTTGAGATGTCTAAAAACTAAGTGGAGGAGAAACGTAATTTATCCGTCAAATACCTGAGACAGCGCTGGATTATTTCAAATTAATTCACAAAAACGAATTAAATGGGTCATATGATGGAAGTATGTGTTTTTCTGTGTTTTTGGTGTGTTATAAGTTGCCCATGCATGTATTGGAAAATTGCACAAATGAAAGTGTGGGAACAAAAGATGCATTCTATCTGAAAGGGAACGCTCAACCAGACTTGCCTGAAACGCCTCGTGTAACCACACCGTAACTTCGTAACATGATTTGACTAAAACCGCCCAAATCTACACGTAGTTAAAGTGGGCGTAATTGTAAATCTCATTGTATCGCCTGTCAGTACAATTGCTTTGGAACCTGATGTTCCGAATATGGTAAGAGGCGTTACATTTCCGTGAAATGCTTGCAGTATTTGACCAATCACTACGCACTGGTGAACTGGCCAATCATAGCACACCTCGCTTTTCAGAGCCATGAACTTTGTAAAAAATCAGCGCGTTTCAGAGAGGCGGGGCAAAGAGGAGATACAAACATGCACGGTATGTGGAAAATACAGCGTTTTTTAAACTTTAAATGGTGTATACACATTGCGTTACATCTAAAACAAACAATAATATTCGTTTTAGCCGTGCAATATGACTCCTTTAAAGGCTAGTGCTCTTGTTAAGTTTTATTTTAATTTATATTTAGCTACATATACATTACATGAATAGAACCAAATCTGCTGTCAACTGCATTTCACGAAGACAGACGTAATTTTAAGGGGCGTTATTTCGGGTAAAATATAATAGAATGGAAAATAGGCTAATGGAGATAAGTAGGCTAATGGAGTAAAAAATGGAGAATAATTATGCAGTTAAAGTTTTTTTCTACTGAAAAAAAAATAAAGCTAAATTTTCTAAAGACACTAACTAAAATATCGCTTTACATAAAACATCTCATTACATAGTGTACACATTAAAGAAACGTTTGGAAGTGATGTTTTAGAATTTATTTGTAATGTTTTCGGTTTCAATACATCGATCCTATTTAATACATTTCAAACCATTCCGCCCAGCCCAAATAACTTACATGAAGGTTTCTTTTTAGCAGCGCTGAATTTTTAGAATGGATCATCAAATTATCACGCAGTTATATATGAAACGGACGGGAATGGAGCGAGAATCTGCGCCTTTATTTTATTTTATCGAATTATTTTTCCTCTTTTACATTTTCACTCATTGAAGGCAGTAAGAATGTCACTATCAATGCGGTAGAATGTGGCTGCGGGGACGCGCATCGTTAGCTGAGCGTAGCTCCGCCTAGTCGTAGTTTTAGATGGTGCAACAGGTGTAAATATTTATCACAAGTCTGGACGTAGTTAAGTCCGATGTTGGGCTTACACACAACTTTTTTACATACAGCTGGTGCAACCGGCCCCCAGTGCAACGCCTTGGAACGCGCAGCATTATTTGATATGTTAATTTCAACTGAAAAATGCAGAGAGCGAGACTTATCGAGTGGCCACGCCCTCTTTTAAAATAACCAATAGCGTTTCGTTTATGGCACAGTCAGTCTGGCAAAGCTGGTTTTAACAGTGCTGTAAACGTCTATTGAAAAGAATAGGAAGATCGGTGATACCAGTGTCATTTGAACCTTGTTATTTACGTTTGTGAGTGACACTGGCGTTTCATCTTCTCCTTTACTCATCAAGACTGTGATGTCTTAAAGTGAAAGTGAGAAAGTGACCTATTAGTCAGATATGGTGACCCATACCTGAAATGTGACCTCTGCATTTAACCCATCTAGAGAGTAGTGAACACACGCACAGCAAGTCATGAACACACGTACCCCGGAGCAGTGGGCAGCTATCACTGCAGCGCCCGGGGAGCAAGTAAGGTGCCTTGCTCAAGGGCATCTCAGTCATTACCCACCGGCCTGGGAATCGAACCGGCAACCTTCTGGTCACGAGTCCGACTCTCTAACCATTAGACCACGACTGTCTTCCTTCTGTCTTCCATACACAGTGCAGTCAATTGGCGGACCGCGAGACAGCCTGATAAACCATTTAAAACTTTTGACTATTTTGGTTGTTTAAATTGAGCCTCGCGTACACATCACATCACACGCGCTCTCAGGAACATTTATGTAATTGATATTTTGCCGCCATATCCTCGAATATCTTTATCTTTACGCCAAACGCGCTTGGTTTTGAGAAAATATTAAAGCATTTGTATCTGTCAGTCTGTTTGCTATATGTCTCCAACCTTCAACCAGATTTGTGATATTTTATTAACCGTAACGTTTTTAATCTACATTTAGCATTAGCCTTCTTGATCAGCATGCAAACATTTGTGACCCTGTGAAAACCCAGGCTAAAGTCTCATAATCAAATTTATTATTAGATAAAAAGCATCAAAGATTAATTTCAAGCATTAATTTCACTAAGATTTTGGCATTATTCAGTCAATATTGAAGATATTGTTATATTTTCACAGAATATTCTGTAGGATGATTTTATGAAAGACTTTTGCTGGGTTTTCACAAGCAGGGTCACATTTTGTAATGAACAACGATAGATAGAAGTAGTTCTGGTATGAATGGCATGGAAAGCCTAATTTAGTAAGTAACTTTGTTTTCTGTTTATGATGAGCATTTTAATTGTTACATTACATTTTCTGTTTGCATGTTGTCAGCAGTTTTTATTTACAAATAATAATTATCAGACTTCTATTAAGAGGGCATTGCCCTTAATCACAATCAGAATCAGAATCAGAATCAGAAGAGCTTTATTGCCAAGTGTGCTTGCACACACAAGGAATTTTCTTTGGTGTTGGAAGCTTCTAGTACAGACATTCAACACAATGACAATACAATATAATAAGATTTACAGTCTAAAAGATTCTAAAATATGCATATATAAAATAAAGACTATTTTACAGAAAATGGGGGATAATAACATATAAGAGACATTGTACAGGGTAGTATATAGTAGAATAAACATATTAACAGATTGTATGTACACTTGTGCAAATGGATAATTTAGTAAGTAGAGGTAGTGTTATATACATGTATACATAAGATGTAGATATAATAAGGCACTATAGTGCACACTATAGGAGTAGTGGAAGTGGAATATTGCTCTTAAGGAGCAGTTATCTGTTTAGGAGGGAGATTGCCTGGGGGAAGAAGCTGCTTCTGTGTCTGGAAGTCCTGGTGTTTGGTGCTCTAAAGCGCCGGCCAGAGGGCAGCAGATCAAAGAGTTTGTGTGCTGGGTGTGTGGAGTCAATGATGATTTTTCTTGCCCTGTTTTTCACTCTGGAATCGTACAGGTCCTGAAGTGTGGGCAGAGGAGCACCAATAATTTTCTCAGCACTACGAACTGTCCGTTGTAGTCTTCGTAGGTCTGATTTGGTGGCCGAGCCATACCAAACAGTAATTGAAGTGCACAGAACAGATTCGATGACCACTGAGTAGAACTGGGTCAGTAGCTCCTGTGGTAGGTTGAACTTCCTCAATTGACGGAGGAAGTATAACCTCTGCTGGGCCTTCTTTACAATGGAGTCTATGTGGGACTCCCACTTCAGGTCCTGAGAGATGGTGGAGCCCAGGAACCTGAATGACTCCACAGTATCCACACTGCTGTGGATTAAGCCACAGAGAATACAATACATGCATACATACTGTGTGGATATCTGTCAGGACTTGGTGCTCCTGGTCTCGAGTTCTCTAACTCACTGGACAGTCATGACAGAACCGTGTCCTGCGGGCGTTATGTGTGGAGGCGCGTGGTTTTTGTTATTGTGTGCCACGTGTCCTCCGGTCTTGTCTCCTAGCCCCACCCTCTTGTTTCCCGTAATCTTTCCTTAGTGTTTGATCCTTGTCACCTCACCTGCCCGTCACCCTCCCTGTGTAATCATCCCTTGTTAGTGTTCCCCTATTTAAAGCCTCTGTTCTTTCTGTCCTGTGTCGGTTCATTGTTCTATGTTTCCTGTATGCTGTTCTTTCGTGGAGTTCTCGTTTTCCTGCCTTGTCTTGCCCTACCTTGCCCGTTTTGTGAGTTTGGTTTTGTGTATGATTTGTAGCAGTGTTAATTTTGACAGCAAATTTTGATTTAGTTTTAGTCATAGTCTTTTGACGAAAATGCAATTTAGTTTTAGTCACATTTTAGTCAACCCCATCATTTTAGTTTTAGTCTAGTTTTAGTCGACGAAATATGAAAAACATTTTAGTCGAATAAATATACATTATATTTAGTCTACTAAAATCTAAATGTTTAAATCATTTACTTGGTGTAATTAAATGTTCCATACAAAGATTCAACTGTTTTGACATAATTTACTTCACCTTAGAATGAAATTAAACCAGGTCATTTCCTTTATTTTTCAGAAAATTCCAGTAACTAGATTTGCATTGTTGGAACGCAGAGTATTAGACCATGAACGACATGTTTCAGTTCATTCAATCTCATTTGACTCAATTGACTCGTTAAGTAGGGCGTGCTCATTCAGTTCATTCAACCAATGAAACGCTCTGACAGGGCTCACACTCAAAGGCTATTGGCTCATGGCATGCCTATTTGAAGAAAGAGCGCACTGTCTTTGCTTGAGACAGCAATGAATGAGAATAGCTTTCAAAAAGACATATTATATAAATTGCATTACATTTCTTTAGTCATGCAAACATGTTACATATTTGGTTGGAATGTACAGTTTGACTCACTTCATCACATCTATAATCAGTAGAGGACAGCGCTGGTTTCTTTTGGCTGACTCTATGTTGCATTTCACGTTATGCAGCAGCTCGTGTTAAGTTAACATTGGTATATAAAACCTTTGAGCTTGCCTTCGTAATGTGTTTCGGGGTGACTCGCCTGCAGTCGCGCTTCAAGTTTGCGGCGTTTTACCGGCGATCGTGAAGGAAAATAAGACACTTTGTAACCCGCGTGGAGACACAGAATACATGTGTGTGCTTCCCCTTCTCCCAGAGACTTCTCTCTGCCGTTTATATGAGATGAGCACATGCGCGCAAACTGATGTCCGCCAGGTGGGACAAGAATATTTTCGTCTCGTTTTTATTAGTTGACGAAAATGTCAGTATATTTTTATTACAGTTTTCGTTATAATGCATTCATTCTTATTTAGTTATCGTCTCGTTTTCGTCAGTGAAAACATGTCGTTAACGAATACTTTTCGTCATAGTTTTCGTTAACGAAATTAACACTGATTTGTAGTTCTCGTTTTGCCCCCTTGTGGGAAGTTTTTGTTTATCTTTTGGAAACTCTCTTCTGTTATAGTGTTTTGTCACCCCATTGTGGGTTTTTTGTTTCGTTTTTTTGTAAAATAAACCTTTGTTAACCCCTTCATCGCCTGCCTGCATCTGGGTTCTCCCTGACAGTTTTGTAACAATATCAAAATATAAAATAAATGGCCTGATAAAAGATCATATCTTTTATACAGTATATCCAACTGGGCTAAATTGATAAAATATTTATTTATTTTCAAAAAACATATTGTCTGGACTTGCGTTTGGAAGAAAATATTAAAGACCTGACCTCTTGGAACTTTTATTGAATACCCCTGACATACTGTATAGACTTTAAATGGGTCAGATACGTTTTGTTTTATTAGCTGATTTGCGCATATGATCGACGGATATGATCAGCTCTGTGCTATCGTGTCTCTTGACCGGAGGACATAATAAATGTGCGAACAAGTGGCTGATATGAGGCGCCGCTTCCGCAGCTGTGAAGGGGGTTTTACCTTTCTGTGTTTTTCTTATTTGCTCCTGTAAAGCTGCTTTGGAACTATGCACATTGTGAAAAGCGCTATATAAATAAATTGAATTGAATGGGAATTTTGTCAGCGCATAGGAGCATATCAGTTTATTGATGTCCTTAACTTATTTTTTATAAAAGGAAAAAAAATCATTTTGATTTCACTGGGGCTTTAAAGAGGACTTAGGCGATCACGAATTTGTGTACAGTTTATAGAGAATCGCAGAATTTTTATGGGGGCTGAGTAGAAATGTAAGCCCCCCTAAAAATGGCCTAGCGACGCCCATGATTACAGGTACCTATAGATTTGGAGTGAAAGGGCCAGAACGTAGTTACAGTATTTGCAGCTGCTCAAACGTTTCGACTCATATGATAAAGACATTTTCCCCAACATGAACAGTTTACTGCGTGTTTTGTTCACATTGCCTGTTACAAGCTGTTCTGTGAAGTGCTTGTTTTAAGCTGTGCATTTTGACGTTTCGCATCAGAAACGAGTCCCTGATAGCACACATAAATCTGGCTTACATTTAATTGACATCTGCATTTATATCTGCAAGACATCTACAATGTTCCAGTAAGTCTTGTTCTTGTACATTAAGGGCTCAAAAGCATTAACAGTTTTTGAGATAAGCAATTTTCGACAGTATACATTTGCTTTTGAAATGAAGGCTTACGTGTTTAAATGCATATCAGATTTACTTATGATAGTATGTCACTTGTTGGAGGTTCTGCATCTTTGGAAAAGTTATATTCATAAGTGAAATGAAGGTATGACTGAAAAAAACATAAATATTAATGGCAAATCAAAAAATGACACCATTTGTAGCATTTTATTATTGTATAAAGCACCATTTATACAATAACATAAGCAAACAATAGACAATATACAGAAATAAAAACATTGTAAAAAACCAACAGTGGTCCAGCAAGTAAAAAGGTTTGGGAAAAGGGGTTTAGGCTACCCCAAACACGGAGGACTGAATTATGCCTGTTGTCAATGTCATATAATATTTATATGAATTATAATCAATAAATGCTGGGTCTCTCGGGGCACCATATGTCCATGGCAGTGCAAGGATGAGACTCAGGCTGGGTGAGCTGGGTCTGTTGGCCTCCGATATCCCGGTGGTACATGAAACATCATCAGGCTTGCTTGGACCTGGTCTGTGGGCCTCATAGAGAGACAAAAAGCTGGTATTAGAAGCCATTTACACTTAAAACAGAGGATGTAAAGTGTCATGTAATTGATGTAGGACAGTGCTTTAGTTTATGTGCCATTTGTGTTTTTGGGCTTTAGATAGATAGATGTCTGCTAATGTCTGTAGATTACCATGTTAATCTATTATCAAGGCTATTTTACTCTTAATGTCTGCAGGTTATCATATTAATCTATTCTCAAGTCTATTGTACTGACGAACTTCCTAGGTTATGATGTTAGTTCACTTTGTAGCTTATTGTATTGTTGATCACCTGCTATAAAGGAGCGGGTCTGTTTTTACACTTCTCTTGCTTGAAGACCTGATGACTGAATACTCCAGAGCTCTGTTTCATTTTGTTTATATGTTTATACGGAGCAGAAACTACCTCAGATGCACAACCACATTTAATAAATGATTATGCTATTATTATATTATGCTACAGTTTTGTGTTTGGACTGTGATCATTTAAAGCCAAGAAATTCTTGTTGTCATTAAAACATTAAAATGTAGCATGTCGTGGGAACCAACAACAGCACATACATTTACATATATTTCTATTTATAACACAGCCACTTGAAATTCACGTTTCATTTCTGGGTAAGCAAATTTGGAAAACAATTTTGAAATATCATCAGTATGAAAACAACTGCCAGTTGAGACAAAGAAATTGGGGGAAATACAGAGGGGAAAAAACAAGTTTGTAAATAGTTTGTACCTGCAATAAGTAGTGTTTAGCTTTAATTCTGAAAATCAGAATGCCTGTAAAGAAACAAGTTGTTAATGACTGGCATTTCACACAATAGTCAATGAAATAATGGTTCCAAACAGCACCACAGCAAAACAATTCTAAGTAGAGCAGTTGTGGGGGTATTAAATATAGTTTTGTGGCTTTGAAACAATAGATTGAACTTTAGCCCATCATGTAATCTCAACAGAACAGTGCTTTGACGCCACCTACTGGTGGTTTTATTTTTTTGTTTAGTGGTTTCATATACAGTATACAGGTACATCTCAAAGAAGTAGAATATCATGAAAAAGGTTTAATTTTATGAGACACTGAATTTTGGGTTTTCATTATCTGTGAAATATATCTGTGAAAAAGCCATAATCATCAAAATTTCAAGAAATAAAGGCTTGAAATATTTCACTCTATGTGTAATGAATCTCTGAATTGAGTGACAAAAAATATTGACCTTTTTCATGATATTCTATTTTTTTTAGATGTACCTGTATATGGCCTCCTTTCATTTCGGTATTGACCACTTGGTTTATATGAGTTTGCTAGATTGCATAGAATTATTTTTTATAAAATAGACATTTAACATAAGTAGTGCATCCAGTCTATTCTAGACCTTACCTTTTATTTGTTATTGTATATTTCCTATCATGCTTGCACATAAGTAATATTGTAAAATACATTAAAAGCTTTTTCTATTGTGAAACTAGTTTTTTCACAGCCCTAAATAGTATTTTCTTGATATTCTTCAATGGTGTTTAAGATATAGGCCTATGTAGTAGTTATATCTACTGTTAAAAAATACTTCATCTAATTTAATAACAGCTTTAATGATCAAATCTTCTATCCCACACTGTTTGAACAGTGTGTCTCAAATAACACAAGCCCATCATAGGCTACAAGTAGCTGTATCTGTTTAAAATTAGTCAAGGCAGACACGTTAGACGAACGAACGTTCTCCACACGCACGCAGTCACGTCTGTGAGCTTGGTCAGGAAAGAAATGATACAATCCGAGCGTCATACAGATGTCTTGCAGCTGTTAATGCAGACGTCAAATAGACGTAAGCCAAATGAAGTGTGCTATCAGGGGTAATGGAAGAGACAAATTAGCGAAATAAAAACACTTAATTCTCAAAAAAAGTTATTCCGCTCTACATTGAATTGTATATGCGCGCATAACAAAACGGCACAAGTGCTAGTTTGACCGTCGTGTTCCAAGTGACTGGCTCAGTGAAATACGTGGGTTTAATGTTTGCTACATCAGAATTTATTCGACAAATGCGTTTCCATGAATATAGTTTCACTATATCGGGCATTCTGTGTTTTTCGCACATTCGTCTGACAATAAATGAGGCTCACCCAGTTTTTCTGATGCACACCCCGAGTCTCGTTGGATTGTGTCTTTGTATGTGTTTGATACACCCCAGAAGACAAATAACATGGCTTTTATACCAGGATTTGATCTTCAGTGCCTTTTTACTGCAATTATATTCAATATATATGTGATTAACATTGACTCTGACTGCTAAGTATTTGTGACTTTGTTTTTAGAGAATATTTTTTTGCTCTTTCCATTGTATTTCTTTAGCTTTGCATGCGAGTTTTTTCAAGCATCTTGTAGACATTGCCACAGTTCTTCTGGATTTAGTTGGTCTCAGTTTTACCTCGTTCTTCGTGTAATAATAGATAGACTTGATGATGGTGGGACCAGATCTCTGTGTGGAGCACAGCCTGTCCTGATACTCCTTGTGCATACCAAAATCTCACTTGATTATTACAAATAATGGCGAAAGGAATGCTTAAGAAATGTAAACTGACACACTACAGCAAGATATGTAAAAAAATGCTTAAAATCATTTTATTGAGGTGAAAATCCTTTTAAAGACTTTGGCTGTAGCCTATGTGTCATGGTTCTGTCCCACCTTGTCTTGCTTTTCTTGACCTAGTGGCAGAACCATGATAGAACCTCTTGTTTTATGTGGAGAGAGTCAGTTTTGGCATTCCATATACTCCCTCTCTCCGGTGTGGCGTCTCTGTTCCCGCCCTTTCGTCTCCTCGTTATTGTTTGTTAATTAGTTCGTGTCCTGCACCTGTCCCCTCTTGATTTATCCCCTTTATAATGCCCTTGTGTCTTCTGTGTCGTGCTGGTTCATTGTACTGTGTCGTGTTTGTGTAATGTGGTGAGTTCCTGTCTTTGAGTTAGTTTATTTTGTAGTTGTGATGTGTTTTAGTCTAGTCCTGTTAGTTTAGTTAGTCTTGTTCCTGTTTCCATGTTTGTTACTTTACCCCCACGTGGGTCTTTGTTTTGTTGCTGATTATTTATTAAAATTTGTGTTAACCCCTTACCCGCTGTCTGCACTTGGGTCCTCTGTCCTTGTCTCCGTGTCTCTCACCACCCACCGGTCATGACACTATGTGAGGTCTTCAGTTCTCAAGAGCTATATGGATGGACGGACGGACGCCTACGTGTCATGTTGGATGCTTTACTGCTCATAGCTTATACTTTTAAAAGAGCAAGAATAGTACAATAGCTACTTAGTTTATAGTGTGCCATAGATCTCCTGGCTGGGTTCTCTCCACTAAATACCAAACGTGTCAGTGTAGTCCAGCAGATGGCGGCGTTGATCTGTGTATGGCAAGAAACGTTGCTGCAGGTGGAAAATGTGATGTTTTAAAATAATTGTTTCAGACAAACTGGTTTTAGATTTAAAAATGCAAGGAGAACTAGGTGAGGTTTTATCTCTTGGAACTTGGCTGATTTTTATGTCACCTATTGGAATGGAGAGATTTTATTATTATTGATGCCAGGTGGGCACGGTAAAATGCATTGTTCTTTCAACCCATGGTTAGGCAAAATAAGGGCAAAATAAATGAAATGTCCATATTTGATCCAACCATGGGTTGAAACAACCCAACGTGTTTTAAAGCATCTGCGCTTCCTCACTCTGGTTACCCGTAGGCATTTTCGGGTTTGCAACCCTCTGTCTGGACAAACTCATCAGCTCATTACTAGAGATGAGGACCTGTGTCAGATACAGAAGACATCCAGACTGTGAAGTGTTGGTTTGCCTGTAGGAGCAGGGTTGGGAAACCAACACTAACAGACTCCATTTAACAGCCATCAGGCACCTGCAGTCAGGCACACAATTACAGCATTCTGCATACCATGACAGAAAACCCTGCTCATTATATACACGGGACATCCTTTGGGTTTGGCGATGCGCTGCTCTAATTGTCACATCAATTTACACCGTTTGCAAGGTAATGCGGATGTTAAGAGAAGGTGAATCATTATAAAGCAGTCGCTGCGGCCTGCTGTCATTCCAGAAAACAACTGAACACAGCCTGATCATTTTGAGTTTACTGGATGCTTGTTTGTCTCATTTCTGTTTCATTGTCTCTCTGTTTTTGTTTTGTCTGGAGCTTTTTAATTCATTCTTATATCACTCTTATAGCTTATACAGAACCCTCAGCAGGTATACAGAGACCATTCCAAATGTTCATTTAATCAGCATTTCTAGATGTATTGTGGTCATTCCAGTCCAGCGTCTGTTGAATTTCAACAAAATCAAACCTCAGGAGTGAAAGACTGACAGCATGACAAGACACATGGAAACTGTGAGAAAAATTATCACAAGGTTATCAAATCATTTCTTTTTACTTTTCCTAAAAACATGTTCAAAATGTCTAAAAAGGTGAATATGTACTTGTTTTCTTTGCAGTATTTGAGGTCTGAAAAATATAGAACATCTTTTCTGGTATGTTCACCTGTTCCTCCGGTTTTCATTTTCTGCAAAAACAAGATTTTTATTTGAAATTTGGGAGAAATATTGTTAGTAGTCAAAAGAATGAAACTACAAAAAACTATTTTGAATCTTAACTTTTCCCCCGGCTGTATAAGATGGGCAAATAAAATAAAATTGTGCATTAAATATGAGATGAATAGAGTATAGAACTAGAAATCGATATAATATGACATTATTATGATAGAAGTAGAAAGGCAGAGTACTGTAGAAGGTCCTGGAGAGATTCGTGTAAGTCTGGTGATAATTAGATGCCATACTGTAAATGAATAAAAGCAATAAAAATACTGTTATTGTTATTAGAAGTATTGCAAACATTTGCATTGGGGGTTTCTGCTTGAGTTTACTTTTGTGATACCACACTGGAGTATTTTCTAATGTGGCAACAGTGAAGCTAGGTTTCTGATTTTCTCTCTGTAAACACACTTTTGCAGTGTTGTGTCAGTGGCTGAACTCATGCTGGATTTGAATAATTGATTCATGATGAAGTGGTCTGTTGAGATGGGGGTGCTGATGAAGGAGAGGGGAAAGCAAGGGACCTTTGTGCTTCTCCTGCGTCTCAGGAGGTCGTTTGGAGATCCACTGCTTACTCAGGAGTGAAACCTTCATATCCAAGTGTTTTGTGCTGACAAAGGGCAAATGGGATTCTGTTTTACAGCAAACGATGCAAGATTGCACACAGCGCTTGAAAGCCGGCCGGGAAAAACGAAGGGTTGCTTGTCATCAACAGCCCTACTTTGCATAACATTGAAACTGTAGACGAGGTAAAGCCGATTGAGTATTACTTTACATATTAAATGATATTTTCTTTTTTTGTAATTCAGCTGCAGGTCTGTGGAGGAACCTCCATGTCTTCAGGTCGGTTGGTTATTTTTTCTTAAAAGGATAATTTATTGACTTTTACTATTATGTTCTCTATATTTTTACTTTCTCTGCCAGATTGTTCTGTTCACCAAACCATAAGATGAAAAATTACAGATGAGATCTCTTCAGTATTCCAGTCGTTTCTAGACATGAGATCCGAATTAAAGGGCAATTTGAAACTTTTGTCTCTGATCAGAAGATTAAGAAACGGATCTCCTAAACTGAGCTCAGATTTGTCAAGTGTGCAATCAAAAGTCGATATTATTGAAGATCTCAATATGAACTCAAACATTTCTCATCACATTTACTCAAATCCTGATTATTTGACCTCGACAATCTACATTCATTTACACCTCCAGACTCTTCGTGTGTTTCAACAATTACACTTTTTTTTTTTTTTTAGCAATTTTAAGAAAAACATCTGAAACTCGAATGAAACACAACCGAGAGCTCCATCAAATCTCGTGAGCTGTTAAAGAGGAACTGCTGAGAAAAAAACATTTTCCTTTGGAAAAATAAGGAAGGCGTATGTACCATGTGTATTTTTGAGTGTTTGTAGAAACAAATAAACACATTATTTTTAACATATAATATCGGTCGCTATATTTGCGGTCAAATATCCTAATAAAAGTCAAAGGTCACCAATGTAAATCAATATCAAACTGTAATAAAGATCGGCTTTAAGACGTCTTAATGAGGTCCCGCGGGTACTGTAATCTGTCCCACTACAATGCCATCTTTTAAACTGCTTTTAGAATCACAATTGATACCCCCCCATGAATCCACCTGGACATTGACGCAACACACGCCATGCGCTATAGGTGAGAACGAGGCCCGTGTTTTCGAGATGTAAAAACGTGCTGACAGTAAATCGATGTACTCCCCTGCCGATACACGGCTCGCCATCACTCCAGCTGCCTCGCCCGAGCCCGCATCGCTCCCGACGCCCCTCGCACCAGCGCCGCGGCAGATGGCGACCGGGAGCGAGCCAGGGCTCCCCCTCACACCCGTTCTCCCTCGGGTCGGGTTCTGACAAGACCCTCCTGATCCAGGATTCAGACCACTACAGATGGGCTTTTATATACGGGCCGCAGTATTCCATTGAGCTGGGAGGGAGGGCAGAGCCCAGATCTATGCTAATAGTGTTTACTGACAATCGGGAAATTTTGGCAGCTCGGAGATCGGTAACAGGCTGCTGCGCTCGCGATTCAACGGGAATCGATATCCTCCCCTCCGAGCGTTTGGGCTGCGTCGTGAACTTTGACAGCTCTCGCAAACTCCTGCAAATAGTTATCAATCGCCGCGCATTAGCAGGAGACGGAAACGTCGGGTTCGAGAAGAGCGATACGATGATATCAGGGAGCCAGGCGGGTCGAGGTGGGGTAGGCCGCTAACCTGAGCATTTCACGAGCGGGAATTTCATCAGAGGCGGGAAAATCGAGACGGCCGTTCGCTCTGAGCTAACAAACAAGCAGCCGTGGCCCTTGATGCAGATGGCTCGCCGCCTCCCACTGTTTTGTGTTTCCATTCCGCGTTTCATTGCCGTAATGCATCGGGCAGCAGAGCGGTAATGATCCTCAAACCGCTAACAGGTCTTTCTGTCAAACAGATTAGTGTCAGCTCTCATTGATTTGTGTTGCTTTTCAAAACGGCCTGTTTTCTCTCTCGCTAGCAGATCAGATCTATAATTGGTTCTGGCCTAAATGATGCTGTTGTATGATTCTCCCTTTCTCGTTCTCCTCGTTCTCCTCATCGCCCCCACCACCTCTTTCATTAGCAATTCAGCAGACTTGCCGAAGCCACAGGGTGCCCCATTCCCGTCACCCCTGATTCAATGAGTCAAAGCCCCCGTCCCGCACAGAGACACGGTCAATCTGTGCTACAAATCACCCGAAATGGTGCCATTGCTCTCTCTCCAAAGAGCAGTTATGGAAACCGGAATGGAACCTCGGACTCTTCAAAACGTAGTAAACGCCTGATATCCGCTCTAATTGGATAGAAAAATGAAGCCACATATTCATATTTGCTTATTTGTTGCTCCAAATGAGTCCATAGAAAATCTCTAATAGCGTTCTGCGCAAACCGTCTGCTGACGGGCGGGTTGAATCTGACGGTCATTGTCGCGGGTAAAGATGGTCACTGTGGGGTAATGGCTTTACCTGTTATCACTCCCACGTCCACACCTGACAAGAAAAGTGTCCACAGATGACAGCTGCTTAAACCAGCAAAACTAAAGAAAAAAATCAAACATGCTTCGTGGAGAAACCGCATTCATTTATTTGTTTTCACAAAGCCTGACGTAGCATCTTGAGACTTGAAGGAACAATTTTGTTTGATCATTTATTGACTATCATGTCGTTTCAACTCAATGTTGTTTCCCATTTTCCTGTTAAACACAAAAGGATGTTCCAGAGGAAAATGTGTTGTGTTTCTTAAAATTGCTTAGGAAACATAAACACAAACAAAGGAGACACCTACTGTAACGTGTAAAATGAACGCAGATTGTCGAGGAAAAATAATGTGGATTTGGGTAAATGTGATGAGGAATGTTTGAGTTCATATTGAGATCTTCAATAATATTGACTTTTGATTGCAGACAAGACAAACCTGAGCTCAGTTTGACACATTTTTGACAACTCTTCTCAAACTTCATTTGAGCATTTGTCCGATTACTCTTTTTCTCAGGAGAAACATCTGAGCCACAGAAAAGCTTTTATGTGCTCTCCATTTAATGTCACTGATGTCTTAGAGAAATACCTGAGATATTAAAGAAATCTCATGATTTGTCTTTCTCTTGGATGTATTAAAATCTGCCATTTTTTGCCTGAAATCTCATTTTCTGTTTGACAGAAGAATCAAAATCAAATTGAGTTGGAACCACACGAGAGTAAATGAATATTTTGTGAATAGTTCCTTTAAACAGGTCAGCGTGTGAGTCTTGTTATGATCCGCCTGTTTGTTTCCCAACATTTTTGGCTGGTTTCTGCTGGTTTAACTGGGCTCTGAGTGCCCAGCGCTTCTGAAACTACAGGAGAAGGACACGGTGAAGATCTGTCGGTCCAAACAGCTCACCGGTCACCATGTCCTCCACACTGATGTGTCCGAGTTTGTGTTTACAGCACATCTCCATGTGTGAAGAGTCTGCTGTCTCGCACAGACGTGTGGTGTTGTGGTGGAAAGCTTTGCCCTCCAGTGGTTATAAAACATGCAGGCCCGTCGGCCGAAGCTTGCCTCCCTTCAGACTGATGAATAATAGCACAAAGTGAAGCTACTGAATCATTGAAATGACTGCCGCGTGTCTGTCCAGTTAACGCTTTTCCCAGAAAGGCTTGATCACCGCCGGAGAAGAGAAATCACAGACGTGATGAGACGCAACGCCGCTCCTCGTGGAATAGCGTGAACTCTAAAGGCCTTGAGAAATCATGCCTTTGTTAGAGCTCATGGCTTTGAGTAAGACGTCCTCTTTAAGTGCTGTTGAAAGTAATAAGATGTGCCTTAAAATCTATAGTCCAGTGTGTGAAGACATCTGTTTACACGAGTCAAACTTATAAATACTGACCTGCCTGTGACATCAATGAATAATGTCAGCCGTTCATTCTAATCACGATACATTTTTATATTATTATTCATTTTAATATATATTGACCAAATTGGTTTTCCTTTCGCAAAAACAGTTCCCCCAAAAATTCTGTCCTCATTTACTCACCCTCAGGTTGTTTCAAATCTGTACAAATTTCTTTGTTCTGATGAACACAGAGAAAGATATTTGAAAGAATGTTATAGCAATTGTCAGTTCTGCGACATCATCCACTCCCATAGTAGGAAAAAAACACTGGTAGTCAAAAGTGCCCCAGAACTGTTTGCTGTCCTACATTCTTCGAAATGTCTTCTTTTAGGCTCAACAGAACAAAAAAATGATAAAGTAGTTTTTCCTACTATGGGAGTCAATGGGGGTTGAGATCTGTCTGGTTATAAGCATTCTTCCAAATATCTTTCTCTGTGTTCATCAGAACAAAGACATGCATAAAGATTTGGAACAACGTGAAGGTGAGTAAATGATGACAGAATTTTCATTTTTGGTTGAAGTATCACTTTAATTCAAGTGTCAACTATATTTAAGTTGATTTTTCTTACCTTATTGGCAGAAGATGTAACCAAGACTTCCAATACAGATCAGTTACATCTTTGATGTCATTCTGCACATTGTTCTGATCCTGATAAACACTATTGGCTATATCGAGAGGCTCAGAGATGACGTATTTTTGTACGCAAACCCCGGAAGCGAGTAAGCATTTTAAGACTTCCGGTTCCATCGCCCCAAAGTCTATGGGTTTTTTTAATGGGTTTTTGGTAAATCGCCTGAAATAAGGTCTGTAGCCAACAAAACCTCAAAATATTTTCACGTTTTAATCTATGGCATAAAATACCAATTATAACCTGCTTGTGATTTTTTAAACCTTTATTGTGTCTTTAAAATGGCGGTTGCTAAGAAGTTGCTAAAAGCGACTATACTCTTACAAATATTGCAACATGGGCACACAAATGTCTAAAATCATTGTGGGGATTCATTCACATTTTTTAATTCACAGTAATTTAATTACTTACCAGGGAACACGTTTTTAATAAAGTTTGAGAAAGTTGTCCGAGGCTTGGTGGTGGTGACGTTGATATCGAGCGACCATAGTATAGTCTGTTTATAGCATCGTGTTAGCTTTTTACTTCTGGCGATTGTATCGACACCGTGTCTACACCGGACGCGACCGACGCGACACGACAAACGACATTAGAAATGCATTAGAACCCATTACAATTTTACATTTTGTCCACACTGGATGTGGCACGTCCGGTGTACACATGTCTGGCTAGCAAATATTGCTTCATAGACAAAACGTGCAAACAGCATGAACATTTGTTAGTCACAGATCTTATTTTTTGCAATCTTCCAAAAGTCTATGGGAAAAATGCATAGGCTTTCGGTCGAGTGAACCAGCGCTGCGCTTATTTCTGCGTTGGCCTACAAAAACACGTCATCTCTGAGCCACTCAAATAAAGGGTGAAGTAAGCACTCAATAGGTCCTGCCCTAACTTCCTGTTTCAGTGGAAATGACATCAACGCATCAAACTGGAATTTTCCATATTTGATGTTCTTATTTTGTGTCATAGCAGTGTTGTCTGTGTCTCAAGAGGCAGAATTAAAACAATTTGTGAACCTCAGAAAATATGTTTGTTTATTTTAATTGGGTTTGGGTCTGATAAAGGACTGCTGTGAGACACGTGTCATGTTGTCAGTGGTCAAATATACCGTTTAGCAGTCATTATCCAAAAAATATTCCTCCGCTCATCTCTTTGATCGAGCAGTCAGAATCAAGTATTCCGAAAAGCCATATAATAAGTTTGTGATGTTTGCCAAGGAAAGGCGGCGTACGCGTGCGAAGGTCAAGTCCTTTGTAGCGGCTTGCCGCCGTGCCGGAAAGCGATGAGATCAGCTCAGCCCTCTACGTGATGATTTATTTACGTACGCAGACAATATGAATAATGTATCTCTGAAGAACATGAATTTCTTTAGTACTAATTGTGGAGAAGGCTGGAACGGAGGGGGGACTGTAGGACCCCCAAGATCAGAGCTGCGAGAGGCTCAAAGATGCCTGTCCTGCAGCCACCGTCATCGACTTGCAAATCAGCAGAAGGAGGCTAATTAGCAGCAGGCTAATGAAAGCGGCATTCAGGGCATCGCTGGAGAAAAAAAAGGACATAAAGGAGAAACGGGATTCCTTTCTCAGCGATATCGCTGGCGCCATTTGAAGTTGATTTCAGAGCACATCAATATGTGAACAAAGTTGAGGAGAGAGAGAGATACAGTATGAAATTAGCATTCACTTGAAGAATGGAGACTGTTATTTACTGGCTTTGCTTTTGGCACATTCAGGGCTCTGGGGAAAGACTTCTCTATGGTGTCTCAACCCGGCATGCAAAATTCACAACCATGGGAGACAGGGGGTGTAATGGCTTCTTGAAATCTCGCTCTTTCTCTCTCCTGCCCACACTGTGCTCTCTCTCGCTCTGTCTCGCTCAAGCTGTATGTCGGGAGTCCTGCAGAATGCTATAGTCTATGATCTCAGGTCTGCAGTCGTTGCTCCTTCGTAGCTCAAGAAGTTTAATAAAGTTTGTGTTTCATTTGGGTATCAACTTACGCTCAGTAATGAAATTGACTTTTACAAACGGGAATACAGCGAGTTCATGTCTTACGTTCAAGCTACCAATATAAAGTTACTTGATTTAACATTACTGCATCTAACAAAGAAACGCAATAAAGCATCTTACCATAAGACTTTCCAAAACGTCCCTTTCTTCTGGCATTTTTCCACGCAAAGTCTTTCACAATGTCCATCTAACGCGCACACTTGCTTGCGATGCTGAGAATGGCAAGTTCGGAAAGTCTCTCTTGCTCATTGCACTTCTCAGACAGTTTTAATTCATTTTAATTTCGAAAACGACATCTCGGCACTTGCCATGGTGACAGGGAAGCTTCAGAGCATAGCCACTTCTGTGACACTCAGACACCGTTTTGGAGATTTTTATCTTAATCCTTTAGCAAAGAATATTTAGATTGTTACTTAACTTCTGGATATTTGTGGCTATTCTCGATTGCGATTGGTAACAACAACAACAACAAAGGATACTGTGATCAACCAACAGCGGTAGGCAAAAATTAACACCAAAAATAAGAGTCCCATTTATTTACATTAAAAATACGGTTTTTGGGGGGCCCCTCCATGCGGGCCCTGCGTGCCCGTCTGTTACGCCATTGATCACATGCCCGTAGAAAAGTCTGGTGTCTTTGAAGACGTCATCTTTCTGTTGGTCTCACTGAAAGCCTACAGCAGGATCTTCTTCTGTAGGTCCCTCAAACACCGTCTGAGCATCAGTTGTCATGCTATCACAGCCCGAGGGAGACACGTAACATACCCGCTCACCAACACACAGACGCCTCAATTTCATACATACATACATACAGTACATACAGTGTGTGAACACTCACAAAGCCTGGGAGTCTGGGACTTCACAAAAGTCTTCTCATGGGCTTGTTGATGTGACTGTACAAACAGATATGATAGAAATGTGGTGACCAGTAAAGATTTTGCTGTACTATTTACAGCTTACCGTGGTAAATGCATGTGGCTATAGCGGTTGCTGAGTAACTTTGTGTCGTCACAAAAGTGTGAATACTGTGATGCTTCACAACTCAAATCAATGTCTGTTTTTATGTTTATTTAATGTAAAGCTTTATTGCTTGAACTTAAAATGTGGGGATTTACAAAAGTCACGAGACCTCGATTGTGTATTAGTTGATTTTCTTGTGATATGGGTTGACGTATAGCTCAGTCGGTCAGCATGTGACCATCTTTTTTAAAATTGTATTTGTTGACCCACTGAGCTAAACGTCAACCCATATCACAAGAAAATCAACTAATACACAATCGAGGTCTCATGACTTTTGTAAATCCCCACATTTTAAGTTCAAGCAATAAAGCTATATAATTGTTACGAAGCGTTAAGGTTTTGGCACTTGTGCCAGTTTTGTTATTCATAAATAATGTCAAGTTTTCAATTCACCTAATACAATTAAATATACAGGCGGAGGGCATATTTGTACAATGTTTGCTTTTTTACAATCCCCTTTTTCTCATACAGTATAAAGCATGCCTCACACACACTGCAAGTGTAGAATTTAGGTTGCTCTCTCTAACACATTCCTGCTCCTCTTCAGACTCTCTCTCTCTTTCTTTCTCTCCTCTGGGACGCTAGAACTGAGATGGATGGCGAGCGCAGCTCAAACAGACTGATTTATGGGGGTCCGTTTCGCCCACAGGCCCCCTGAGGACCCCCCTCTCCGCTGGCTGCAGTCGAGGGCCTGTCTTCCCCACCCTGAAGACTCGAAAGCTCTTCTGTGAGCGCGCTGATGCCAGGCACCAAACGGCCACTTCTCAACCACCCCCATTTGTCACCGGGGGCGGCTGGGGAGCTCCCTTAAACAGGAGGAGAAGAAAGAGATGGAGAGAGAGGGGCAGAAAAGAAATAGACCTGTCTCTCCTCTCCTCCAGTAGCATTGATCTCTGCGGAAAGCCTCTTTATTCTCCCAGTTTTGTTTGTGTCGGCGTGAGAGAGAGAGAACGGGGTCTCTTCGCCACCAACTGCGACCATTATATTCCATTAAAAATGAGTAATGAGCGTAAACGTCAGAGCGGAAAGGAAATTAGAAATGCCATTGGGCGAGCAAGCTTTTATATGGTTTGCAAATATGTAAAAAGCGCTGTACACACAGGAAAGAATGATGGTATAAATTGAGGTGTCTCATGCGTGTATGTGAGCTATATTCACATGAACTAGTTTAAGTCTTTTCTTCTGTGAGTATTAAGTTAATGCCCCCATAAGAGTCATCTAAGAGTGGAATTCCTCCTTGTTTCCAGGCCTTTATTATTATGAATTGTGCCTCTTTCACAAATCTCACCTCTATTTTTTCAAAGCTAATGTTAGTTGTGAAAAACAGCACTGTAAAAAAACCTGAATTTTACAGTTTTTGATTTCCACGTAAAAATAAAAAAACTGAATTTTACTGTTTTTTTACAGATTTTTTATGTATTTTTTGAAATACCGTCAAAAAAAGACAGCAAATTTACAAGAAAAATAGGGGAAATGTAATTTTACATGGAAAAAAACGTTGTTTTACAGTTAATTTCTGGCGCCCCAGCTGGCAGAATATTTCCGTTTTTTACAAGATAAATTTTTTTTAACAGTTTATTTTTGAAATACGATCATAAACGATAAAATTACAGAACAAGACAAAAAATTTACAAGAAAAATGAGGAAAACAATTTTATATATATATATATATATCCTAAATTTACAGGGTAAAATATATTTTACGGTATATTTCTGCTTTTGCAGAATTTTCGTTTTTTTTACATTGAGGGGATAAACAGAATCATATTTTAAAGTGATATTAGGATGCAGTTCGATAAAATTCCTTAATTCTAGCATTACGTATACATTATTAGTGAATCCCCTGTGTGTGCAAATCTGAGATTCTGTATCTCATTCTCTACTGAAGATGCCTGCGGGATGCTGAACACAACATCAGATGTTTAATGTTGACAAAAGTGTTCAAGCGTTCATCTTTGGGATCTGATCCTTACATCAAGCACACACGATCATTTACATTTTTATAAATAATCTCAGCCAGTTTCATGGGCTTTTCATACACCGAACTGACCAGCGGCCTGATGCATATATGTGCACGTCCTACGGATGCTCTTGACTGCACGTACGCAGACTGTGAAACCTACACAAAATTAAGGCCCCAGCTCTGGTCTCTGGTCAGTTTCCGTCACATGGATCTTCTAATGTTATTGTTTTGAATGTTGCACCTGTGCATATAAAGACAACTGGAATGCATTAACTGTGATCTCCCCGTCATCCATAGGACATGAAGGCAGAACCAGCCTGAGCGATGCTCGTCGTCCACAAACAAACAAAAGCCGGAGAGGTGCTCCGCTCCTTCCCGTGTTTCCACAGAACAAGCGCAGCAGTTTATAACCACCATTTTGTGTCTCCCCAGACCCCAGAAGGCACAAGGCCCAATTGCAGTGAAATTTAATGTGGCCATAAGACATAAATCATCTTTTATGCGTCCAGACGAGCAGGTACAGATATTAAGAGCGTCTCTGCTGTTCAGCCGGTGATATAAATAATTTATGGTGCCCCCACTCAAAGCCGGGTGTTTATTTTGTCCCACGCAGAGTGTGTATTCCTCAGACGGCGTTTTAGAGGAGGCCCTGTCACTCGCGGTAATGAACCCCCCTGTGAGAGCGCAGGCGGCCGTGGTCATCGCTCTCTGACCGACACACACACGCACGCACGCAGACACATTTATAACAGCAAAACAACGTTCATATTTCTCCTGGAAACTTTAAAAGCCGTGCCGAGGAAGCTATTGGCGTGTACGTGTAAAACCGGTGGGAGGTGTGGTCATTGCTCTCTGACCAGTAGATGACCGGCCTGCCCTCTCTGCCAGCTTTTCGCTCTCGTTTCATCCATCACTGTTTCGGGACAATCGTATCTGGACCCACGGGTGTCCGTGGGCGTGATGCTGTGGGAAAGAGTCAGTGATTGAGCTTTACAGGGGTATCAGAGGATATTAGAGACATGTTAGTGTGCTCCGGTGATGTTCTTCAGCGCACCCGCATACATGTCAAAACGTCACATAAATCTCCCCAGATAACAAGAGTAAAGTTGCCAGTAAACACACGGACAGTAGCAGTGAAACACTGCAGTGCATCACCTGAATCTAGCTTTGTTTTACACCCTCACATGTGCTGATGATAGATGACTTAGTTCATTATTTGCATACCATCGTGTCAGTTTAAACACAAAGAGGAAAAATCCATACTGTTTTACATACAACATCACTGAAAAAGTAAAGTTCAATAAAAACACTCGATATCAGCAAAAGCTACATTGTAAAAAAAAACTTATTTTACAGATTTTTTTCTGTTTCTCTACGTTTAATGTAAAAAAGTTTTTTTAACATATTTTTCATGTATTTTTAAATTACGGTAAAAAAGCGTAAAATTACCGAAAAAGACAGCAAATTTACAAGAAAACCGGGGTAAATGTAATTTTACAGGGAAAAGGGTTATTTTACGGTTAATTTCTGGCGCCTCAGCTGCCAGAAAATTTCAGTTTCTTTGCAGTGTATGAGAGATGACAGTGTATTTTGTTGAATATCTGTCCGTTCACACAAACCTCCTTACTTTAAAAGTTTGTTCCTTTGGGGTCATTGTGAATTGGAAAAGAGCAGTTTTCGTAGATTATTTCAAATCTACAAAGAATCCCACAAACAAAATGTAACATAGAAGTTTTGAATAATATGAATTTGAGTGAAAAAAAATACTTTTTTCCAACTCTAAATATTTGTAAGGAAAAATTATATTCAGAGGAAAATCTTACTGCTCTTATATCTAGAGATCTGGGCCCGTATTCGTAAAGCTTCTAAGAATCCTCTAAGAAAGCTCTTCACTTAGCTTAAAAACGTGTACGTAGGAGTCTTAGCTTAAAAGTGATTCAGGACCAATCTGAGAGCAACTTTGAGCAAGGAAAAGATGAACACTTTTATCTTAGTGAGGAGGCGGGGCTGACCCCGTTGCTATGTATGACACATGCTGCGTCAGAAATGGCCTACTTCCATGCTATATAGTAGGCGAAAACGAGATGAGTCATGAATAGTATGTCCGAAACCACAGTATGCAAAAAACAGTAGGCGAGAAATACCCAGATGGTCTACTGCTTCTGCCGAGATACGTGAGTGTGGATCGGATGGACACTTCTCTATCCCATGATGCCACGGGAGCTGACCAACGCTCAAATTTCAAAAGTAAATCAAATAAATATAGCGGAAAACTTTAAGGCGGACGTCCGTTTTTAATGTAAGTGCCAATAAATGAATTTCTCCTGACTAAATTATGTTTTTATCAACGCTCACGTGCATGTTGTTATTAATGCGTCATAGGTCAAAGCGCATACGGGTCACATGACCATAAAACATGGTGGACGCAGTATATCCCAAATGTATTCATACTACTCCCACTCATACTATACAGAACATCCTGTTTTAATGGTACTTATTCAAATTCAGTACGTAACGTCACAGTATACGATTTTAGACACAGCTACAGTCTTTTAAAGACTGTGGTTTGTTGGTTGGTTGGCCAAAAAGGAAAAAGAGCGCTTTTAGGTATGTACTGTAGTTGTTAGTTTGAAATTGCAAAAGTATTTTACTCACGCACACACATGCACTATATATATATTTTTTTTTCATGCTGTTACTATCAACGTATTTGACAGAAAATGAACAGTGACACAGTAAGTTTCTGTAAGTGGTGTAATTGTTTGTGTGATTAGATTGTGACCGTTGTGACAGAACCAAATCATCTCTGCTGCAGCACTGCATTTCTCCAGTTGCTAAATATGTTAATGTGGTGATTTCTTCTATTTCTGGTGCTATGGCAGTTCTGCGCTGTCTTGGAGATGTGAGCTTGTCTCTTCTAGGATCGGTCACAAACATGAACCCTGCACGATCTAATGTGTTGTGTCTTATTAACTCACTGTCATTCAATTCAAATTAATATAGCGCTTTTACAATTTGCATTGCATCAAAGCAGCTGTACAAGAAAACCAAACCAAGAAAAACAAAAGTTGAACACACACAAAAAAACAGTCAAAAAAATCTGATAAACCTTAAAAGTAATATGTAAATTGTCATGCATTGCAACACATTTCTTCTCACTTTTCGTGTTTCGTCCATTTTCTCTGCTGCTAAAGAAACTCTTATGTCTCTTAAAAGTCCTCCTCGCTACTCCTAACATGTTGGACCTTAAGAGCTCTTTTAAGGGTTAAGATGCTTTATGATTTACATTTTTCTTTACTGGGATCTTTTCTGTAATTCTAAGGGGAAACGCCCACATTTCTAAGAAGTTTCTTAGAATTTTGTCACTTGGAGCAACTCTTTGCGCTAAGATTTTTCATGAATACGGGCCCTGATGTCTCATTTAAGTCTCAACAAATAATCAGATGCTTCTCCTGAAGAAAAAACACGCTTGGGAGAAATAAAAACAGATTGTCGAGGTCAAATCATCAGGGCCCGTATTCATGAAAAATCTTTGCGCAAAGAGTTGCTCCTAGTGGCAAAAGTCTAAGAAACTTCTTAGAAATGTGGGCGATTCCCCTTAAAATTATAGAAAAGATCCCAGTAAAGAAAAATGTAAATCATAAAGCATCTTAACCCTTAAAAGAGCTCTTAAGGTCCAACATGTTAGGAGTAGCGAGGAGGACTTTTAAGAGACATAAGAGTTTCTTTAGCAGCAGAGAAAATGGACGAAACACGAAAAGTGAGAAGAAATGTGTTGCAATGCATGACAATTTACATATTACTTTTAAGGTTTATCAGATTTTTTTGACTGTTTTTTTGTGTGTGTTCAACTTTTGTTTTTCTTGGTTTGGTTTTCTTGTACAGCTGCTTTGATGCAATGCAAATTGTAAAAGCGCTATATTAATTTGAATTGAATGACAGTGAGTTAATAAGACACAACACATTAGATCGTGCAGGGTTCATGTTTGTGACCGATCCTAGAAGAGACAAGCTCACATCTCCAAGACAGAGATGTCAGAACTGCCATAGCGCCAGAAATAGAAGAAATCACCACATTAACATATTTAGCAACTGGAGAAATGCAGCGCTGCAGCAGAGATGATTTGGTTCTGTCACAACGGTCACAATCTAATCAGTGTGTGCCTGTGCGTACGGTAAAACAGGAAAAAATACAACACAATGTGCAATTTCGAACTAATGACCCTATACATAACAGCGTTATTTTTCCTTCTTGGTCAACCAACCAATCACAGTCTTTAAAAGACTGTGTCATACATAGCAACGGGGTCAGCCCCGCCTCCTCACTGAGATAAAAGTGTTCATCTTTTCCTTGCTCAGAGTTGCTCTCAGATTGGTCCTGAATTGATTTTAAGATAAGACTCCTACGTAGAAGTTTTTAAGCTAAATTAAGAGCTTTCTTAGAGGATTCTTAGAAGCTTTAAGAATATGGGCCCTGGATTTGAGTAATTTGATGAGAAATGTTTGAGTTGATATTGAGATCTTCAATAATATTGACTTTTTTTGACACATTGTTGACATCTCTTCTCAAACTCTAATGACAGATTTTGTCAGGTTTCTGACTCTTTTTCTCAGGAGAAATATCTGAGACACAGATGAGACTTAAAGTGGAAGTTCACCCAAAAATCAACTTTGTGTGATTTTTTTACTCACCCACATGACGTTAAACATGTTTAGAGGACTTCTGGTGTCTTCGGAGCACAAATAGAGATATTTAGGTGACATCATAGAGCTTTCCAGGCCTCCTCATTGAAACCATGGTGTCAGTTTTTGCCAAGGTCCAGAAAAGTACTAAAGACATGGTTAAATCGGTCCATCCGCGCATAGTGGCTCAGTTGAATTTTTTTGAAGTGACGAGAATGCCAAAATACCGACTTTAATGGATATATTCTCCTCTGTCTTGTCAGTGTATGGCACGCGTTCATGAGAGCACTTCTTCTTCGTCTTCTTCTTGGACGAGAGCACTTCAAAAGTAGACAGGTTTGTGTGCCGAACACCCCTATTGGATGCCGGCGCTCTGACTCACAATGCGGAAGCGCAACACTGTGTTTACATGCAGAAGACGAAGAAGTGCTCTCGTGAACGCGCGCCATACACTGACAAGACAGAGGAGAATAAAACATGTTTTAGATCTCTAAACATGTTTAACGTCATGTGGGTGAGTAAAAAATCACACAAAGTAGATTTTTGGGTGAAATTCCCCTTTAAGCATAAGTTTCCACTTGTTCTTCGTTAAATCGCCTTAATGTCTAGGAGAAATAATTGAGATATCATAAAGATCTAAATCACATCATCTTTTTTTCCGCAGAACACAAAAGAAGATATTTTGAAGAAAGTTGGTAACAGAACAGCACTGGACCCCATTCACTTCTATTGTATGGACGCAAAACCAATGCAAGTGAATGGGGTCCAGTTAACAACATTCTTCAAAATATCTTCTTTTGAGCTATGCGGATTGCGGAAGTAAGAAAGTCATGAACGTATTGAATGACAAGAGAGGGAGTAAATGATGACAGAATTTTTATTTTTGGGTGAACTGTCACTTTAAACATACATCTGACCTCTTGTGTGAGTCTCTGTTTGGTCTCTTTAGATCTTTCCCTCGAAGTAAACCATCATATCAGAGGAAAGTCAACCTCTGAGTGCTTTGTTACCTGTGTGTGTTAAGTGTACCTAAATACTTGATGATGTCTAAACGATTAAGAAAGTGTAGCCAGAGGCATCCCAGAGTTCAGTGCATCTATCAGATGCCTTCTGGGAATGCCTTAAAGAGCCGCGGATCCCACCGCTGGAGGATGACACCACCCTCTCTCTCTGCCCGTCCCCAGAGGAATTAAACCTCCAGGGTTCCAAACATTCATTTAAGGCTGATGTTGAAACATGAAGGGATATTGTGGCATAAGTTTGTTCTCTTACGATCCACCGTGCGACGCTTTATTGTTGAAGTGCCTCCTGAGAGCGAGCGAGACAGAGAACAGCGGCTTTGCTGCTGACGGCAAAGTAAATCACACAAAGATCTCACATCGTCTCCAACACAATCCTCCACCACCCACAACAGCGCGCAACCTTGAAAACTAGTCACTGCATGTACCCGCTGGAGCTGTGAAGATGCTGGATTTAAACTGAACCCATGAGTTTCTCAACAACGTCTCACGCTGAGCTCAGTTTTGTCTGCAATCAAAAGTCGATATTATTGAAGATCTCAAAATGAACGCAAACATCAAATTTACTCGAATCCAGATTATTTGACCTCTACAATTGACATTCATTTACACCCCCGCACTCTTCGTGTCTTTCAACAATTACACTCTCATTTGATTCTCTTTTTATTTCTTTTAAACCATTTTTGGAGAAACACTATCTTCTGAGCTCAGCCTGGGAGCAATACATTTGTGTGGTTACCGTAGTAAAACCGTTGTTGGTGTTCATCAGGGATGTTCTTTCTGAATCCTTACAATGTCTCCAATCAACGTTTAGTCATCTAAGGACGCTTTCACACTTTGACATGATTAACAGCATGATTGGAAATGACACAATACAAATATTCGGTTCATGAAACATTCACCTTGATTTTCTTAACACATCTCCTTTTGCACGTTTCATCTCATGCTAACTCCTCCCGCTCGCTGCTGTTGCCTTAGTAACCATGCACACTTTTGAAAAAACTTTATTAGCGTCAGAGGTGTTGCTCTTGGAGGTAATGATGCACAAGGGACAGTCACATTTTTGCATGCATCTATCTTAAAATCCACTTTGCATCAGACCTCAAGCGCAGTAAACTCATCTTATGTGTCTCTAACAGAAGTGTTCGATACACTCCTCCACATTCTGACCACGATTTCACAGAGACCTTAAAAATCTGGAAAAGCTCTCAACACTGCCAAGCATCATCTCTCACATGGCAGCATCCCCTCAGGCCGCCCGCCTCCCCTCCGGGACCCCGGGGAATTGATGGCAGAGCGGCGCGTTACGCTGGCGACTGAGCGCTGGGGTTGTCAGGACTCGCTCTCTCCCGCAGTCGTTTTGTTGCTCCTCTTGTTGATACCTGAGGGACCATTAAGCTGAAAATAATTGGCTCCAGATCTCCTCTAGCCATCGATCCTTTGTGTGAGTGAACTCTGACATATACAGTACACACACACACAGCCATCTACACACTTACATTCCTCTTGCTAACACGCACACACACATATGTATATACAGCCACAGATAAAGGCCATATGCATTAATTAAAAATAATACAAGTTTCTTCAAAAATCCCTAAATGTAAGTATTGTGCCTTGCATGTAATTGATAAAGAAAGGTGTGTGCTTAGGACATGAATGATGAACTCTTCAGAACATTAAACATGGTTTTGTCATAGTGAAAGTGTGCGGACCATGTTTTTTGTATTTGTATAACCACAGTTTTATGACAAATGCCAGAGTTATGTTGGTTCATTTGTGTTTAACTATAGTAACCGTGTTTTTTATTTCAATACAACCAGAAAGATGAGGCAGCGTGAAAAACTCACACGTCTGCAAGTAACTAAAAACTATCATAAGGTTACAATTTGGTTCTTTGACTTCGGGCACAAAGCAATGGCTTAACAATGCCCTAGCAACCACCCACAACATCCTAGCAACGCCATTGGGAATACTGGAAAAGTTGCCTGGCAAACTTCTAAATGACAACAGCAATATACTGTAATAAAAAAGCATTTTACGTTGTATACTAATTGAATATCTCACTTCATCCATCTATGGTGAAACGTAAACCATCCCGCTGCGTCTCATGTCACCAACAGAGGGCGATCTGCCCCACTCACACAGAGCCGCACACACATACGAGAGCGCGCTGCTGTTAGCCTCGTGTAAAGTGCATTTATCTTCTGCTGTCTCTCTCCTTGTTCATTCAGCCAACAGCACGTTTGATTAAATCTCCAATCGTTTGTCATCATCACTCGGCCCTTGACACTCAAAAGCGCACCTCAACAAAGGCCTTCATCGCTATTGTATTAATATGAGCTCCGCGCGCGCGGCCCCTTCGGATGACAAATTTACTCAAAGGCATCCTGGCCTTTATGAAAACACATGCTGATATTCATCAACACGCCTGCTTTGGATGTGTGTCACCTTCGGTGGTAATTAGGTGCGTCTTTTTACCCTCCTCTTTCAGAAACACTGAAGAATTAACTCCTCGCCCATTAGAAACAGGTCGGCCATTATATTTTTCTGTAATACAGTACGTACAATTAGACCAATTTTCAGAGGCTTACTGGAGCGATATGTCGTCAGATTAATTGGAGTTAATCGCGTGTCGCCGCACGTGGCGAATCGGAGAGGAAGTGTCACGGGCATCAAAGTGAACCAAAAGGGTTTTTAGAGTCTTAATATGTATTTCTGCCCAAATTAACTGTGCATATAGATCCCCATTGACAAGACAATCATTTGCATTATAATTGGACACAGATGAGCATTGTTAGAACCAATGTTAGGGCCTGAGATACAAGGTAGAAACTAAAGATTAATGTGGGTTTCATTTGTTTAAATGTGTTGATGGTGCACGCCTGTGTAAAAGCTCTTCAGACTCCACACATCTCATATATGTTTGTATAAGTTTGGAAGTATGTGTCTTTACTTTTTTGCGTTAATGTTTTAACTGTTTAACTAACTGTACTTTTTTATTAATTGCTGTGTTTCGGGTCAGTGATTTCTGCTCTTAATTGTGGTTGTAGAGAGCAGGGGTGAGGGTGGCAGCCCGGGCCACGCTGCCGTGTTTTAATGGGGAGATGCCGTATAATAGCTTTGACCTCTGAACTTTGTGGTGACTTTAGCTCATTACAAATATCTCTGAGTGTCAAAGCAGCATCTGTGTGTGTGCAGTAAGGTGGGTCAGCTCACAAGACTGTCACCGGCAGCACCAAACCGCTCACATCCAAATAAAATATAAGGACATGCACACGCACACACACTAATTTTAAACGGGAAAAACACTGCTGTTTTCTAATAAGTGTGAGTTTCACACACAGATAGAAATGTGCAAAGTCGGATCCAAATGTGAGGGTTTCTATTTTGGTAACTACATAAATATCACTGAGTCATGCTTGAATTAAAGTATTTACATTTGATCACAATGAGACATGTCACAGTGTCCATGTCCAGGACTGGGCATAAGAGAATTTACCATTCTCGTCCATAGTATTTGTCTTTTTGTGTTTATACGAGACTCTGTGTTGTGGCCCCTGCTGTTGGCTGGATCAGTTTGGCGTTTTCTGGGACCTCTGGCTCACACTGACAGATGGAAGATTTGTCCTCTTGTGTGTGACACTCGGGGCCGTGTCACTGGATAAGAGTCTTTTTGGAATTAAATGTCTTCCATTAGCACATACAGATTAAGTGTTTAGAATTGTAAATAATTCATTTCATTACCATTGCATCCGTCCATTGCTTTCTGGAATCATTGTCGTGTTTGGTCACTGGTAAATCTACATTTAAAATGTCAAGACTGAATTATGTACAACTTTTAAAAACTGTTGTAATAAAAAAAAGATGTCAGATTGAACTATATGAATTATTTTAATTATTGATCAAGACATAACAGTATTTGTATCCATTGCATTGATTTTTGTAGTACTGTAACCATATTTATCAACACTTCCACAAAACCACAAATCTCTATTAGTATGACATCATTGAAAACTAAACACATCAGTTTAATGAGAGATTAATACATACGTCTGTCTTTTTAAGTCGCAGTATAAAATGTAAAAAAGCTCGTGCGCCAGTCTTCTTAAGGTGTAATTTTATTACCTTATTTTTTGTTAACCCTGGCAAGTCTGTATGTTTTTATTCATTTATTTTTTATTGTGGTTCATTATAAGTGTAATACTTGAAAATGAATAATTATAAAAAACCTGCCTGCGCCGCGTGACAAATCGGCGCATGCGCCATTGCCGGTATTTGTACTAATGAAACGGTTCATCTAAACGAATCATTCGAACATGAATTGAATTGAACCTCTCAGTGATTCACAGGAAAGAGATTGCACTTGGCAGGTGAGCGTGTAGTTATTGCTTCAATTTTCATGATTACAAACTATCGTGCGAAATAAAGTCGTAAAAACAGCATCGCTTCTTGTACCCGAGCTGCTGTCACGTGACTGAAAGTGTAGCGGCGTCTATACGTCAATAAAAAATAATAACACCATAAAATCAAAACAATCCGCATTTTAAATCTGTTTACATGTGGACATTTTCCAATTTTACGAATCCCGGTTTTTCTGTCGCTAAATCAAGATAATTGAGTGTTGTGTTTAAATTGGCCATCTTGTGTTTACATCAAACTTTAAATGAAAGTGAAGCTACTTCAATCCGGATTAGCTGTGTTCATTCAGTGCCCTGAAGAGGGAGACACAACTGAAGCTAAATGAGACTCATTCAGTTTACATGAGATTTTACTCTGTGCTTTTAGTGAAGTCTTTGAGTTTGTGTGCTATTCTCTCTCTCTCTCGCTCTCTCTCTCTCTCTCTCTCTCTCTTCACAGTGCATTATTGATCTAAAGGCATCTGAATAAAACATGGGAACATGTCTATTGTCAGCAAATGCACAGAGAAGAGCTGAAGATCAGGCTTGAGCAAAGAGAATGAGAGTTCTGCTGAGAGGTACGGGTTTCTGTTTCAAAATGGCGTTGACCAAATGTCACATAAGCCCTGATGTCCTGCAACGAAGTTGTCGCGCCCGAAGTGTAGATCGACACGTTTCACGCTTGTTATCCGTGCGCGCACGCTCTACGGCTGATATTTATTGAAAGAGAACCAGGGTAAGATGAAGAGAGAGGGAAAATCAATGGCGGTTTCCCCGGCTCAGGTCTGGAGAGAGGAGAGCCGAAATCGGCGTTAAACTCCAGCCTGAACCACGAACCTCTCCATCGATTTTTTATTTGGCTCCCAGCAGTTATCTCTCCTCCACGGGCTTCTATCGCCTGCCGGACCGGGGGCCCCGGGCCCCGCAGAGTTCACGGTGAACCGCCTGTTAACAGAATTAAACTCCTGTTTAGTCTCTCTGGCAGAGAATTCACATAAAGTGCCTACAGACGAGACCTGCCCAAACTCAAACAGCCCTCGTGTGTTAGAACCAGTGGTCTGAGAGTTTGTGTGCATGTGAATGTAGGACTTCTTTACTTCACAGAAGCTTCTGGATGTGTTGTTGTGGTCATTTATTGTGGGTTTGTAGAACTCAGATTCGTTGATAAACACGCCAGGCACATGCACAGACTGGTGCCAAAGTCTCCGTGACCCGTTTTGTGCCAGGGAAAGCTTTTGGGTGACTGTGGGTGCTTTCAATTAGCTGGTGGATGAGATTTTAACGTAAGTGTTTTCTCAAAACAACTGAGAACTGTGACCAGTGGACAAAACTCCTATAACCTCAATCTTTACATGTTCTTACATGAGTTTTTTTTCCACTAAAATACATTCACCAAATTAAAATCATAGTTGAAAAGATGATGAGAAACGTAAAACCATCAAGTGCACTGTGAAGAGGAAAAGCAGTAATTAAAGTTCAGACATCTGGGGCCTCCTGTATAACTATAAAACTTTGTTTTCTGCTTCTTGTTTGGTTTAGCTAGTTTGTATGTAGTTTAGAGGGGTGAACGCGGTACTTTTTAAACATTTTGTATATTACATAACAACTATATCTGTCATATTTCACAAAAACGTCACATCCGTTTGTGCCGTGGTAGAAAACAATCCATTACAATCAATGCGTGTGGACCTCATTAGGCGCTTGATCTGAACTCTCTGGAATGATTACGACCGATTTTTAGTTGGTGCAGTGTCGAAAAGTTGCTTTGTGGTGTACTGAAGCTCTAATAAGTAAAAACAACGCTGATTTGAAGTTTTATATACTGCAACGCAGGGACTTACTAAAACGTTTAACGTGAAAAACACTTATTCGTTCAGTGATTCTGGGATTTGGTCAATTGTACCCCGAGTTTGGGATAGTTTGTGTGACTAGTTATTACATTTAAAAACATTTAAATTACATTTTTAAAAAAAATGTAAGTGTCCAATGTAAAATATTAATGCTTATATGGTTCGTAATTGCAACACTGAACTGTTATTTGATAAATAAAATAACCCTTACACATACTTTTGTCCTCCCCATAGACGTCCATTATAAGGACTTCGTAGCTTGAAACCAAACAACCACCACGTATAACCAAATAACGTTGAGTCTCCCAGCCAATACGGCTCGGTTTTTCTATGTATCTTGCTCTGTTGAATGGAAAAAGTGATTTTTGTAGACCAGAAGTATTGTTCATGTTCGTACCACAAATAGAGAGTGTTGTATTCAGAAAATGAATACTGAGCTTGATGGGTTTAGTCTTCGCCAAGATCTTGTAGCTCAATTGGTACTTGGTAGAGCGTTGTGTTAGAGGTCACGGGTTCAAACCCAGGATCACACACACTGTTCAAAAGTGAATGCACTTTATATAAAAGTGTGTGCCAAATGTGTAAATTGTACTAACCAGAAGTTGGATCTATAGAAATAGTGGTGGTTCAGTACAAATGCTTAAATCGTGACGTGTCCTCACATGCATGTCTTATGTCATGTCTTATCACACAGACTGACAGCTAGGGTCCTCCTGTAGGCGTGGCCTGACATTTACATCCATGAACTTCATCTTGACACCCAGATTCAGTTAGTTTGGGAGCTTCGTTGTGTTCAGAGTTACTGAACAAAGATCAGCGTTCGCTGAGGAAGGGGGAGCGCGTTTCATTTGCATTCGATGGTGCGCCTAATATATGCAGGTCAGCGACCCTCGGTGTGGGGTTAGAGCGCTGTGTGTGTGTGCACACACGCGTGTGTCGGGCTTGTTAAGGAGCTGCAGCGCACACGCTTGCCAACTGTCTGCATCCCACAACACGCGCACACACACACACACACACACACACACACACACACACACACACACACACACACTCGCTAGTCTCTTAGGATTAGCAATAATGAGCGTGCCAAGTGTATTTATTCTATTTCCAGATTCAATAGTGTAAAACACGTTTCCCTTCTCAGACAGGGCCAATTAAACGCGTGTTACCGAGTTTACTGTGTAGCTTTTGTGAGATCCACATCGCAAGCTGGCAGGATCCGTGTGTGTGTGTTTCTGCATCGGTACCTTCCCTCCGATATAACGGGTCTGTCCTAAAACCTAGCGAGATGCCTACCTAGGCTACATTTTAAGGCGTTATCGAGGAGCTTCACAATGTCAGTTCAGGATATTTAAGAAAATTGCATGCATCTTTCATGGCAATCCCACAATGCACTGCAGCAAGGTCAGAAAGTGCGTGTTTAACACATTATTAAAAACAAATTTGATTTAATTATGTATGTATTTTTGTGCTTGTTAGTATTGTCATTTTCTATGTAGAGTAGGGCTGTCACGATTATGAAATTTGATTGACGATTAATTGTCTAATAAATCATGGCGATTAATTGTCTGTTTTAGGGCTTTGGCGATTATGACGATTAATTGTCTGTTTTTGAGCTTTGACATTTAATTCTCATTCATTTTTGATTCAGCGATTGAAATGACCATATTGTTCTGAATACAAGACTATGCTTTTTTCTTGGAAATACATCGGAAAAAATTGGGTCATCATATATTTAAGGTTTAGGCTTTTACCTGTCAATAATACAACCACCAAATACTTGTAAATGAAGTAAATGGATCAGGTGTGAATTGAAGCCACCATTAAAATACTATCAGTCATAGAAAAGCTTCTAGTCTGTTTTTTTCTCACTTGCAAGACTACAATAAAATTTGACTTGTGTGTTAATGAAATTTTGGTAGACTGGTTTTCACACTGAGATTTGCTTAAATAATATTAAATTGTACTGCAGGTAATTTGTATATGTTTTAGTTTTTTTTAAGTGATTGTGTTGTGGTGGTACATTTTACAAGTATTACCATGCTTTAGTAACAATATATACACTAAAATATGAAATATGCATATGCACTACAGCTCCCCCTAGTGTCTTCTATAGAGATGTGCGATAATTGCGATGATCCGAAATCATCGCGATGAGGTCAAACAATCGCGATGAGACGATTATTTAATAATCGTGACAGCCCTAATGTAGAGTTTTTCAAGCGTTCAGGTTGTAGTTGGGATGTTACCTTAGAAGTCAGCTGCCTACGTAGGGATTGGACAGCAACACTAATAAAGGTTTTATAGTTAACGTGTATATCCAACAGTAAATGAAGAGTCAGGTGAGATCATTTGGATCAATGCAGCTGCCAGTTTCACCGGACAGAATTCTGGGAATTTTAAATGCAAGACTGAGATTCAAATAGACAGATATAAAGATCGTGTCTTTGCACCTCGGCAAGTTTGCACATAACAAGAGACCCTTTCGGAGTCCGTCTTGACTCGAGGGGAACTGCAGAAACAAGCGTCTCGGGGACGGACCTGTTAGAATATCAACTGTGTGTGTGTGTGTGCTCGCTCACCTGCACAGCTGAATAATATCCAGTCGCGGACGATCGGTGACACAGGGACAAATGTGACACGCTTCATGCCGTTTGTCAGATAGGGATTGAGTTTAATATCAGGCGGAACGAATCCGTGTTCTGAGGCGTTGGAGCTGTCCGGTTCAGACCCACCGTGAAAACGGAATATATGAATAAACCTGATATTTGGGTATAAATGTGATTTTAATACAGTTTAGGACGTTTGGATAGTTATCAATGAGATCTAAAGGTTTATTTGTGGATGTATGATAGAGTAATTGGTTAAGGGCCGAGGGGGCAGATGGACAGAGAGAGAGAGATGCTGATAATAGAGAGAGTTTCTGCTGTTCCTTGAAGAAGAGAGTGAGGCAGTGAGAGTTAATCCAGCCGAAGAGAACAGATCTGATCCCCTTCAGAACACTCCTGCCCGCGGCATACAGACACATAATCCTGACCCCAGAGACCAGCACCACTACTATCCCCTGTCCTCTTTCCTTTCCTTTCGCCTTTCCGTCCCGTCCCGTCCTTCTACACTTTTTTCTTTGTTCCTCCTTTGTTGCTCTGTTTCTTTATTTCCACAGTGTGTCTGTGACATTTAAAGTTTTACACAAAAACAACAACGTCTTTTAAATTACAGTGAGATATTTGTAGTACAGTAAGAACAGTTATACAGTACATCATGCATATTTATTTGGTATGTAAAGTCATTTTAAGCGATGATTTGTATGTATGTTCTTAAAATATATTTTATAATTATGAATAATAGAATTTACGTATTTTTTATGTATTATTTTAGTAAAAATATTGAGATTGTTCTTTTACTCCTTTTATCACAGACTTAAGTCTATTATTATATATCAGATCACAGACGAAACAAAGTCTGTTGTTTCTCTTTTATTATTCTATTCTTTTGTTATGGTATTCTTGGTACTGTTATCTTTAAATGCACAAACATGTTATTGATCATTGTGTTTTTTTTACTGTACAGCAGTGTTTCTGCTGTGTGTTTGTGTGTGTGTGCGCAGCTGAGTGAGCAGATGACTGCTTGTACAGATTTGTCAGGCGTGTGTTGGGCTGCTCCGTGGAGACGCGGGGTTGACGCGGTCCTGACATGTGCGTCCGACAGCGAGCTGTTCCTGGGCCTCGCTCACACACACCACTGCCCAGCTTCCCTCGTGTCATATACATTATGGAGCAGGGCCACAGACAACACCTGCTGTATAAGACAAGACGAGTGTGTGTGTGCACGAGTGTATGTTTGCGTGTGTGTGTGTGTGCACTTTGATTCTTGAGGCAAGGGACAAAAAAGCCATTTTAACCAGAATGTCCACCTGTCACCTGACTGTACAAATACCCTTCTTTCATAAGCTCAACACCATCAGGTATTTATGAAAACATTTGAAAGTCAACGTTCCTCCTGACAGTCCAGATAATTCATTTTTTTATTAACCAAGCCCACGTGAAATAGTTCTGTGGTACATTTTAGTATTTACTTTAGTAAAGTGTACTATACTGTAGTGTAGTATGTTCCAGGAATTGTACTAACTACAGTATAGTGTACTACAGTATTTTGTAATATTACCTATAATTATAGACTGTTTCAGCTTAACAACATAAACAAACGTTACTGCGCATGCGCACTTTTGTGACCCCAGCACATTCACAAACAATAGAGCACATGTAGATTAATTCTGATAACAATCAAAAGAAACCGAGAAGAACCGTTCCTTGGCTAAACTTGTCTCTCCAATATTTTGAATTTAGGCTGCGATACCAAGCTCAACCGCTAGATGTCAGTGTATCACACGGTTTGTTTAAATGCGACCGAACTACAGGACCCATTCAACAAATTGTTTTTTTTAATAAAATGGACATACAACAAAATTCAACATATCCTTTATTTAATACAATTCGTATACAGTCAAATAATAATATAAATTAATTTTATATTAAATTAAATATAAATAGTTATTATTAGACACTAGCCATAGTAGCCAAACACAACCCGGAAGTTAACTGGGGGTCAGGCAGGCGCACATGCCTTATGATTCGAAACGGTCTGTATTGATCATCATCATCAAGTAGTGTTTTTGAAACTTACTTCAGTAAATATTCGAGTATCTAGAGCTGTTACTATTGTTTACTGTAATAAATATTACAGTATACTACGGTATTTTGTCATATGGAATGTGGGAGTTTTTTTGTAAATAATATTAGTCAGTGTTTTATTTCTGAATTGAATTTGTTTGTGATTTTGTGTACACATGTCTTTGTTCTGATGAACACGGATAAAGATATTTGGAAGAATGCTTATAACCAGACAGATCTCAACCCCCATTGACTCCCATAGTAGGAAAAACTACTTTATCATTTTTTTGTTCTGATGAACACAAAAGGAGATCTTTTGAAGAATGTAGCACAGCAAACAGTTCTGGGGCACTTTTGACTACCAGTGTTTTTTCCTACTATGGGAGTCAATGGGTGTTGAGATCTGTTTGGTTATAAGCATTCTTCCAAATTCTCTGTGTTCATCAGAGACTTTCATTTTTTCATTTTTGGTGAAGAATCCCTTTAAGGCCCTACTGCATTTAATATGAACTCGGTTTGGTTATATTGTCAGATCTCTTATTGGAGGAGAAATCCTGGATCTTCAGTTTATTCTTTATTAAAGGTTTCTGTGTTTCTCATAAGTATTTGACACACTTTTTTTAATGTTGATGGTGTTGGCACACATTTAGCGATAGTCAGGAAATAACGCGTGAAGCTGAATACAGATTATTTCATGTACTTGAGAATCTGAAGCACAGCACAGATTTTTCATCTGAAGTGATTTTTCGAGGGTGAAAACTAAGAAAAAGGAGCTGGGAAGCAATTTTGAGACCAAAATAAGTTCCAAATAAAGAACCAAGGCGCTGTAGACAAGTGCGCTTGTTAGTTTTTCTTTGGCTACCTTTAGTTTGTCACTTATCTGGCATCATTACTGGATTTGATCTATTTGTTCCATCAGTAACATCATTATCTGCTGGACGTTAGAGGCCGCAGTGTTTGTGTAAAAACAGGTCATTTCACCAAAGTCCAATGAGCACTTGGAGAAAACATACGTCTTCAATACAGTGAGATCATTATAACAACCTCCGTGCGGGTCTGCTGGTCTTGACCTTCATCATGGAGTTAATTTAGGTTTGGAATTTGCCTCCGTGCCCTTTTGGTGGGGCAGTTTGAGTAAGAACACACTTCGAGCGGGCTGATAATGAAGACCTTCGTTTAGCGCTAATGAAAACCACTGCTCTCTGAGAGCTCCACATATAGACACGTACGCCTCGTGTTCCTCTTTAGATGTGGAAACCGGCGCTCGTGGTACAACGCTGTTGTGTAGTGTGTTGCGATTCGAAACAAAGGGATAGAACTATAAATGTCAGTTCTTGGCGTATCAATACAGTATCGAGATGAAATATTGACTTTATTTTTTGGCCCATGTCTTGCGCTCTCTAAGAAGGCATGTTCAGGAAAAAGAAAGCGAGTTTGACACCAAAGCATGCCTTTGTACCCTGGCCATTAAAAAAACAAGGGAAAGGGTAAAAAAGTGCTGCATTGTTATGATTCCCTGGCTTTTCTTCTTCAGAACACATGGGGCTGAGAGAGGGATGCCCAGCACGGGCCGCTCTGCTGCCGGCGACGCTCCAGGCTATGCCTCCTCCTCTGGAACTCAACTCCACTAGAAGAGAGTATCAGATCTTTCAACGCAGACCAAAAACACGGGGCTGACCGGATTTAGTCTCGCACGGCCAGGCTCGGGTCCATTAGCATAAGGTCTATTCCGTGTCGCAGTTGATTCTATCCGTGAGACGCCCACTTAGACGTAAAGAATTTAGTCACGGGTTTATCTGAAACTGGATCAGTTCAATTTGATTTTTATAGCGCTTTTCACAATGTGCATTGTTCCAAAGCAGCTTTACAGGAGAAAAGAAAAAGAAAAGCAGAAATACACAGAAACGGTAAAACACAGGACAGAGCACTGCATGGTGTTTGTAGAACAAGCAAGATCGTTCTGATAAAGCGATGTTAACGGAATTTACAGAACCATTAAGCTAATCTAATATCAGCAGTCTCCCGGCGAGCACGCCAGCACGGCCCTGTGGCGAGGGACCCAAACTCCGATGAGAAATAGATGGAGAAAAAACCTCGGGAGAAGCCGGGAGGGCCAGGTCTCCTCTGACGTGTCACAGCTGCACTCACTGACTTTGAAGTTAATGAGTAAATGATTATGAATGACACGGAGAGCGTATTAGTTGTGATTTAGGAAATTTCTAGTTTTGATGCCTCAAAGACTTAGTATCATAAATTTGCCAAATCTATCCTTTAGTTCTTTACAAGTCACGGCTTTTAAACATTTATTGTTTACTAATGTTTGTGTGGAGTCGCTGAGACTGACATGTAGTCTAATTGTGTTTTTTTTATATTGCTGTTGCGATACGTTTTTTCTGGAGATAAATTATAGGATGTATATTGGGAATGATGCTGTGTCACAGGCTATGGTTTAGGTTTACAGTTGTAGGTCAAAACTCGCACGCCTTCGAATTCTTCTCGCACGCTTTCACGTATGTCTAGCATTGCCAAAATCTGCCGGCGTGCACAGGATCGATTTTGTGTTGGGCTTTGCTGAGATTGATTTTCTCGCAGGTTCATGGATCTTTCCCACCACCAACGTTTTGGCACGAGCGTCTGAACTGAATGCGGGTGTTGAGGTGAGAGAGAGAAATTGCTTTTGACAGCTGCACGATGTAAGTAAGAAAACTTTCTTTCTTTCTTTCTTTCTTTCTTTTGGCTCTTGTAACTTAAAGGTGGGGTTGTCGTCTGTTCTTTCAGCCGCCGTGTTTTTGTGTCGCAATTGAATCCCAAGATTTGTCTGCGTGTGCTTTGTCTGTTTTAATGTGTATTGCTAAGTGATTGTTGTATTAAACCACATCAAATGTTCAATTGTTATCTAAATCCTCTTTGTGTTTAAAGATTCATTGAACAGTCCGTCCACCAGGACCGGCCGAACGCCGATTGGAAATGGCGCAGGACCGCACGCGAGCTCCTGAAGGTGACGTGTGATGTTTGAACGCTGGAAATGTCACAGCGTGTAAAGCTCAACTTCCTGTAGACCTGTCACTCTTCCCGTTTCTCTCTCACACACAAGACATGATGGGCAGCAGACGGGGAGCTATTGATTTGACAAGTTATTAAAGAGGAACAGAGCAGACAGATGCATCAAGGGCCTGACACACTCTCTCTCTCTCTCTCTCTCTCTCCTTCTGTTTTCCTCTCTCCATCTCGTCTCCTTTCACACTTTGACATTCTTCTGCAAACCGTCTTCGCTCCTGTTGTACTCTGTTCAGCTGTACATGCCTCCCGTCTCGTCTTCAAACAAGCGTCTGTCTGTCTGTGAGGCGGCTCTACATGGAAACACGGACAGTTTCGCTTGTATCGTTGAATGTCACATTTCCACCCGCCACCAAAATGCTCCGAAATCACACCGTCCCCGGTGACAGACCCTGATGGTCCGCGTGGAAATCGCTTTCAAAGTGTGAAAAAGTCAAGCTTACCGTGTGGCCCCTGACACGGCATCACGTGCGGCTACACAATAGCATGTCAGGTACACGGAGCGACGCTCACGCACACACGCGCGCGCGTGCACATCCATGATTGATGTTGACCTTTGCTCACCTCCCCTGTGCGTGTGTGTGTGTGTGCGCTCTGGGGTTGTACTGTTGTAATGTGTTATCAGAGGAAAAGGTCAGTGCGAGTTACTCGGAGATCTCCCATCTGTCCATCTTTCTTTCTCTCTTGTGTCTGTCACCATTTCAGTGTATCAAAGTTTACAATCTGTGCATGTGCCTCTGTCTGCGGCTGCGTCTGCGCATGCATTGCTGGTAAATTGCTATTTCGTGGCATAACCTCTTAGGTTGGCATCTCACTCAAGTTTTAGAACAGAACTGACTTTGTTTTCCATTCCAAACGTAATGTGGATGCATTTACAGAACTGCATGAAATCATCCTGTCTGTCATATCGGTGTTGCGCAGGCCGGTCGTGAGTGGGCGTGGTCTCTGTGACAGCGTGTGGCACTGACGCCGTTAGTGGTGGCAGTAATTCTCTGCTGTGGAGTGGGCGAGGAGAGCACAGGGCGAGTATGGCCAACCGTCTCACTGGAGCTAATATCAGGTGACATCAGTGAGAGAGAGACCAGCTGAGCATTTACATATGCAATGACCCAGATTAGCATTGCCCCGCCCCCTTCAGTGCTCATTAGACAACAGCTGACTCGATAATGCCACGAGTGACTCGCTTTATAGTGATTTTACCATGGTTAACGGGTATTTGTTCATCTTCTTGTGACATCGTCAATATGATAATAACTACAGTTGAAGTCTAAAGTTTACATCCCCCTCGCAGGATCTGGAAAATGCTGAAAATTTGGGGAAAATAAGAGGAATTTTGAAAGGTTTATTTTGAATTTAGTCCTGCCCTGAACAAGTTATTTTATGAAAGAAATGTTAACATGAAGTTCACAGCAAAGAATAATAACAGAATTTCTCAAAAAGTGTACATCCCCCTTGGTTATTATTACTGTATAATGTTACCTGCACAATCAATGAGAGTTTTCATGTTTTGTCATAGTTGTCCGGAGTCATTAAACTGTCCACTGATCTTCAGAAAAATCATCCAGGTCCTCCAGAATCTTTGCTTTTTCAGCATTTCTGTATATTTGCCTCATGTCCAGCAGGAACTGTATGATGTTGAGATTCATCCGTTTACATCCGAGGACAATCAAGAGACTCTATTACACAACTATTACAATAGACATTCAGTGATGCTCATGAAGGCAACATGATTCATTTAAAGTCAGGTGGGTGTACACCTCTGAAAATGGTTTTTGGTGTAAATTTTTTCCCGAGGACCTAAATGAAAAAAAAAATTGTTTCATTTAGTAATGTCTTTCAGAAGCTATATAAATACATATATGTTTCTGGGGAAATGAAATATAAACAATTTACGAGAAACCCTTAAACATCTATGACAAATCATCAAAACTCTCATTGATTGAGCAGGCTATTTTTAGAAATTCTGTCTTTGGTGTGAACTATATGTTAACCATTCTTTCGTAAAATAACCTGTTCATGGCAGGGCTAAATTAACTTTAATTTTCAGAATTCCTCTTATTTTTCCCAAATTTTCAGCATTTTACAGAATCTGCAAGGGGGGTGTAAACTTTTGACTTCAACTGTATGTTCCGTTTTTAAAAGAAATTCAAAAATCATGTTTTTGTAATATATTAATAAATATGAATCAAACTTTCAATTAAACATTTTAATGAGTTATCTGTTTTTTTTAAGAATAAACATGTCCTTGTACAAACTAGCATTATTATATTGCATATTTTACGGTCCCTTATCTAACTAAAATTTTTTCTAGAATTTGTGGCAACCCTATTTCTATTATATAAAAAATTAGTATTTACACTAATTATAAATAAATAAAATACTTACAGTAAATAGCAGAATTTAAATTAGGATTAATAAAACTTTGTTTTATTACAGTTTTATTTCTGTTCAGTTGATGCTTTCTCCTAAATTGAGACCGTGTTTCTCTGTCAGATGAATAGTTTTATTTCATTTGATATTTTTCTAACCACAGGCGTTCAGTTTTTTATTCCTAATGTGTGTTTGTACTTCAACACATTAATACACTGAACGCAGAGACAAGAGAACACTCGCCCCTATAACGCACCGATCAGCTAAACGCTCAATTACCAAAATGTAATTAATGCTTTGCAAATTAGCGCACGGTTTAAAATGAGTGATGGCAGAATTATCCATGGCTTCATTGCTTTACAGCCACCCTTCTATACGGCGGTAATTGCCCTCTTGGCTTTGTAAATGAAGGAGATGATTGAGTTAAATCCCTCAACAGCATTGGCACATTACCAGTGAATATATTTACACAGGCTCGCTTTGGCTGAGTTTGGCAAATTAGGCCTAATTTGCTAAATTGAGGGCTTGATTCAGAAGATTGAAATGATTGTGGTTGTAGCTCCGGGCTGCCAGTAAACACCAGACTGTTACGTAACGCTACCTACAATACAAGCTCAAAATACACGCACACATCCGGCCGTGCGTTTATACTCTGACAGGAGCTTTACTTCTGTCTTGAGCTCATTCACACAAACATCACTTTCCGTGGTCTTGTTGGATACATATTTTTACTCGGTTAGTGTTGGGTCACTGTGAGAAAAACAGTTTAGATTTAACATTCATTCATGTGAAGCGTTGCTGTTTGTTTGGAAAAGTGTGAATTAATCTCATGAAGATGTTTCTTAAAATGAAAGTGTATCTGACGACGTGTGGCTTCAGGAATGATAAACAGCGGGGTGTTTCATTTGAACCATCTCACGGTCCACGTAGAAGCTTGTCACATCAGCAACTTGCACACTTTTTTGGTCTATAACCACCGCTCTCTCTCTCTCTCTCTCTCTCCCTCTCTCCCTCTCTCTCTCTCTCGTTCTCTTGTGTTTCAGGGATGTTGTTTTAAAGCATAAGCAAAACGGAGCCGGTGTGAACAAAAGCCCCATTCGCAGAGCAACAAATCTGATGACCGTGCAAGCTTGTCTTTTGCCAACGAAGGTTCTGATACTTTGTTTTTTGATGAAACGGTGAAAACGGGGTCGTGGAGACAGCATCCGTCCCTACGGCACATCCGCACACACCTGTAGTGAGCAGATTCACGTCATTAACACACACACTCTCGATTTCATTCATTCATAATCGCAGTCAAATCACATCATTCATATACCTTCTACCACAAAACCAGTCTTAAGTAGCTCGGGAACATTTTTAGTAAGAGCCAAAAATACATGGGTCAAAATGGTCGATGCTTCTTTTATGCCAAAAATCATTAGGATATTAAGTAAAGATCATCTTCCATAACATATTTTGTTAATTTCCTACCATATATATATATATATAAAAACTTTCTTTTTGTGAGTAATATGCAATAAGGACTTGATTTAGACAACTTCAAAGGCGATTTTCTCAATATTAGATTTGCACCCTCAGATTCGAGAGTTTCAAATAGTTGTATCTCGGCCAAATATTGTCCTATACCAACAAACCATGCATCACTGGAAAGCTCATTTATTCAGCTTTCAGATGATGTATAGATTTCAATTTCGAAAAATTGACCCTTACGACGCATATTTTTGTGATAATGTCTAATGGTTTGTGTTAATCCAGAGCGTGCTGGCTCGCAATAATGGCTGTTTTTGTGTAATATAAGTGCTTGGTTTATACATTCATTTTCTTGCTGTCTCTTAACCTCAGAGGACAGGGATTTCTTACCACGATTATCACTGTGTCTCTATTCATTACTACTTCCTCCCTGCGCAAACACCCAATTACACACTCGCTCATTTCTCCGTCTGATATGTTCCTTTTGTTTAAGTGTATCTGTGATTAAAGCCGTGTGTGCTCGGCCCCTAAAGAAGCACCGTCTTAATTCGCTGAGCAAACACAAGACCGTCCCACGCTATTGTTCTTATTGTTGTGTATGCAGCAGTTTTTTGCATTGTACACACTAACAGCAGAGAGACGGACTCAACGGTCCCCACAGTGTGTTAACATGAATCTAGTGTGGGCAAAAACCTGGATTTCATTTTAGTTACTCATCACGTATCGCATACCTTTAAGGAATAGTTCCTAAAAACAAGTCCAGAGGTTTTTTAATCTATTTCTTTCTTACCTTTTTATTGTCTGTGGAACATTTTTTCATCGCAAAGAACCTTTTGTAAAACAGACGAGGTTTATAAGATCCAAATGACATTTATGTTTCACAATCTTTACCGTGAATGTTTTATCCATGTAATAAAAACATATGTCGTCTTTGTTCATAGATAGATTTGATAAAGTTGTGTGTGTGGATGTTCTGCTGGGTGAACTTTAAATCCTGGTCAGAAGTTCTCGAGGACAATAAATCCCCCACAATCCACTGCAGGACTCACATTCAGCTCTGGCTGTATTCTGGTATGAAACTACTATTCAATTACATCAAATCAAGTCACATTCTGCCTTTTCTTCATCGGATATCTTGTATCACTACAGAGTCTATCAGTGTGGATGTAAAACGAATGCAGATGGAGATTGATGTTGGGTTTGGAGGCTGATGGACATGAAGACCTGACCTGTAAGGTTTGTTCAGATAATCTTCTCACTATAATCTTGTGTTATTTGTGTCATATCGAGTCCCTGCTGTGTGTGCGTGTGTGTGTTGGCATGCTGGTCAGGAGTTTATTGAGCACTGGTAGAATGTAAACAGTCTCACAGGACACAGGGCAGCTCAAAGAGGATATGGTTTGTCCAGAGACTGAGCTTAAACCGGCTCATGATAGATTTATCTAATCACACAGCCGGACACACACACACGCGCGCGCACACACACACACACTTGAAGAAAAGAGAGAGATGTCAGGTACACGTTTGAAGTGAGCAGTAATTTTATCCACTGTCAAATGTGAAACTCGGTCAATTGAATTATTTTTGAAGATTTTTGGTTGTGTAAAACTTTGTATAATCTGATCTACTCTTGGAAAAACATGAAACGGGAGAAAAAGCTTGGACAAAGACAGGCATACCGTCTTTGAAAGACACGAGGGTAAGTAATATAAATGAAAGAATTGGTTACTTTAAATGCACACAAATAAATGTATGAATGTTTTTTCACTCGAGAAAAAATATCAAGTGAAAACAAGTGCATTCTGTACCCAAACAAACGTTTCTAATGTAATTTTCAGTCGTTTTATCCCGCACTCCTCCTTGCATCTCATAACTTTACTACTTCACAATGTCTTTTAGTAGCTCTGTTTTGAGGTTTCTGCACTGATGGAGATGATGTAATGGACACAAACATGTCTTTTTAATACGTGACTGATATCACGAGTAGCAGCTCTGGCTCTCATCCGATGAGCTAAATCGATTGTAAATAGTCTAACAAAGCTCCAGTATGCTAAAGTCAGCTGATCTGTTTTACCTTCATAGGTGTGTGTGTTAAGCCCTGAATGCCTGCGAGCAGCACCCGGTTTCCTGGAGAGCCGGAAGAGAGCGAGTGACCTGATGCTGTTCATTAATAATTCACCGCAGGCGGCCTCTGCCTCTCGCGCGGCTCTCTTCACATTACAGCTCGCAGCCAGAGCTCAAGGTTAGAGCTAATGATAGGACGACAGGCAACAACAGCCCCGCATTGGCCTTCCCATAGGTTGTGGGTGGAGGCGAGGGATGCAGGGAGGATTTTTGGCATCTCTTGTTTTCGTTCACGCATAAATTGCGCGTCGTGCACGTGTGGAAGGATGAGAGATGATCCGGTGCAGGATCCGTGACTTGCTAAATGAATGCAGGGGTCGAGGGGTGTAAATATCGCATGCGAGCTGCTCGGTTGGGGAGGAGAAATCAAACAAGAGTCGGTGATGTTTTCCGCAATGTTTTTCATTAGGCGAACACGTGAAGGAATGATATTTCATTAATATAACAACGCATTTTGATACGCGGCCATATTTACCTGTGCAAAAGAAAGTGTGTCGCTCAGAGGCCGAGGTGTTAAGGTCTTAAAGGGATAGTTCACTCAAAAATGAAAATAGTCACCAAGTTGTTCAAAACCTGTATACGAGTCAACGGGCTTCAATGTGATTGGGTCAAAATATCTGCTTTTGTTCTTTTGTGTTCTTTTCATTTTGTCCTTTTAAATGAGTTATGTAGGATTTCTGATGAATGTTTTTTAAGGAAATTAATTGAATTTGGACAATTTTGATCGACGTTTAAATCACAAACACGATCAAAACGTCTTTGTATCGGTACACTCATACATGAGATCACAAAAACAATCGGATGACACGCTTGTTCGGAAACGTAATTGATTTGATTTAAAGTGCTTTAAAATCACTACGATATCAATCATGTTGTCATAGTAAGCGTGTGTTTAATACATAATGAATGCAGGGTCCGGGAGTGTAAATGTTGTTTCGGGCGGCATCAATCGGCGAGAAGAAACCCAAGCGCATCTCTTCTGGAGTCGTGCTGAAGTTTTTTAGCGCATTAGCATTTTTCAGCGCAGGATTCTGGGAGTAAGGTGACGAGAGAGGCAGAAAGGCCGTTCTGGGTGTGTGTGTGTGTGTGTGTACGCGTCGGGTCGTACCGTGCTGGTCCCACTGAGGGCGTGGAGATTTTGGCAGAGCCTTCAGCCTGGGGCGACCTTCCATCTCACAGCCATTGAGCAAAGAACATGACTTTCATGCTAGAGTGAATCAGAAGAGCGAGAGCGATGGAAAGACAGACAGCGAGAGAGAGACCTGACCTACAGAGATGCACTTGGCAAGAGAACCCGCGCATCACGTACAGAAGGATACAGAACATCAGTCAGCTGAGATGGTTCATCTGCTGCTTGAGTTAAAGATCTCGTAAGCCCTTCTGTCAGCGGCTCTGCGTTAACGCGTCTCACCAGATCAAACCCTGGCTGCCTATGGCTCTTCTTATAGTATGCAGGACGCTCTCGGGCTACAGCGCTCGAGTTTCCCCGGCTTAACGGGTAACCTTGACTTGGCCCAGTTTCAGGGGAAACTGTGAGGGGAATCTGTGTCTCTTTAGGCTGAATTACTAATGAGAAGAAGAGGCTTCCCATATCCACTCTTTACCAGTGTACAAACAAAAGCGTTTGTTAAACGCTTGTCAAATTAATTTCATCATCATATATGAGCAATATTACTTGCAAACGAGAGTTCACACAAACATGAAAATGGGTGATTGCTGTTAAGAGAAACAAAATCCATCACTCGTGCACACAAATGATGTTCAAAAAAAGTCACGGACGGGAATCTGTACAGTACATGAGGTCTCTTTGACGGGGAAAACTTCTCATACTGTATGACTCCACTCCATTCATCTTTTTGGAGTTCATTTAAATTGCGATTCTATAGTACAGAAAAGGTTCGGTTTAATTTCATATGTAGCAAAGAAATGTATTCTGTTAAATTGGAAAAATTGAATTATTTAGGCAAATTATAATCGAGACGCAACAGTTGGAATATTTAGCTTTCAGAATAAAATGCAGGTTTTCTTGGAGACCTGGAAAGTCTTTCTGGATTGTGTGTGAACCTGTGATTAAGTTCTTATATTTCTTTTATTTTTCATTTGTATATCGACCACAAATGTGATATTTGATTTGATTTTTTGTTATATCAACTGAAATTGTCATTTGTAAGCACTAACTTTTTTTCCTTTCATGTACTTTGTATTTATTTTAATGAGACTATGAAATGTATTGTTATCCTGATCTCTGCTATATAGAAAAATTGATAAATAATTAAAATAAAAAGATGAATTCTCCAAAACGTCTCATTTATTTCTCCTAGACATCAATGAGATTCATTAAATGGAAACGTTTGCTTAAGTCTCATCTCAGATATTTCTCATGAGAAAAAGAGTCCGAAATATCAGTTTCAGAAGAGATGTCAACAATGTGTCGAACGAGCTCAGATTTGAGTCTGCAATCAAAAGTCAATATCATTGAAGATCTCAATATCAAAATCCAGATGATTTGACCTCTACAATCTACATTCATTTACACCTCCAAACTCGTCATGTGTTTCAACAATTACACTCTCATTTATTTCTTTTTTTATTTCTTTCCTGCAGTTTTAGGAGAAACTTCTGAGACCAGATGAAACACAACTGAGAACTCCATCAAATCTCCTGAGCTGTTGAAGAGCAACATTTTTCTCGCGTGCTATAATTCACGTTTTCTAAGATCATACAAGCTGTTTATGTGAGGAAGTGATTAGAAGGGTACCGAATTTTAATTTTTGGGTGAAATGATAAATGGGAAACACGTTTTGTGTCTTATTGAAATGTTTTGCTTGGTTTTGTAAATTCTATGAGGCAATATATATGAGCCCCAAGAATACATGTGAAACTATCAGGGAAACATTTTCTACATCTGTTTTCTCGAGCAGCGGATGATCTTCTGGTAATAGTTACAGACTGAAGATGTGAAGCTGCTGCTGTGGATTTTGGTGTATTTTAAGGAAAACCCCACGAGCGGCTGCTTCTGCCCGAGGTTTCGCAGGAGAGAGGTCAGAGAGGCGGATGAAAGGAGAGTTATGTATGTCCCTTTAAAATTTCATGTCGAATTTACAGAATTGAGCGCTTGACTTTCATGTATTAATAAGAGTGTGAAGATCTGAGCTGTAGATATTAAACTCGTTATGAATAAATCTGCTTGTGCTGATGGGATTCAGAGATTCTGATGATGTGTGTGTGTGTGTGTGTGTGTGTGTGTGTGTGTGTGTGTGTGTGTGTGTGTGTGTGTGTGTGTGTGTGTGTGTGTGTGTGTGTGTGTGTGCGTGCGTGCCGTGTTTAATGAGGTTGTCTGTGTGTTGCTTAAGTTTGTGTGTTTTTCTGTATGAGGATATGTGTTATATTACTGTTGAAGGATGTGTTGTTGTATGATTATGATGTTCTGTGTGCGAGTGTGAAAAGTAGCCAAGTCTTATACTGCTCATTTTAAAGAAAACATTTTTATTATAATAAACAAATCGATTTTGCCCGCATGTGTCCTCAAGGTCGTGTTAGGATGAAATAAAAGGCTGAACGATTTATGGAAGATTTATTTATTGGCAAGTTAACTAAAGAATGAATCAACTAATGAGAAAATTGACCAGTACCTTTGCAGTACAAGTGTGTTGTTTGGTGACGCTGACGGGCCTTAAAACGTCTGAATTTGTTCTGAATCATTTTCTCTGCGAAGTGAAAAACACAAATCACTGCCAGATTCACACCTGCTTGACTTTTACAAGACCAGTTTTCAATCACTGACATTAGGTGTGACACAATATACCGTATCGACAACAATCATGATATTAATAACCGTGACTACAGATATTGTAATACTACACACATGATAATATTGTAAATAATTCAGTGTCAAGCATCTGTATGACAGATAACATAGTAGGTCGTGGTTCTGCACGTTTAACATTTTGTCAATAGTTATACAACACAACACAATGGTTACAAACCTCTCGGCCTTCTACACTCATTGTGATATATTCTATCCCCTAACCCTACCCCTCAATCTCAATAGACATTAGATTGAAATTAGTATTGGCTGAATTATGAGCCTTTTATATTTATAGACCAGTAAAATGTCCTCACAAGTGGGTTATAATCAGAGTTCACTGTGACTTAAGACATTTGGGCCTCACAAATATAGCTAAACCAGTACACACACACACACACACACACAATAAAGATGAAAGATAATTTAAACTGATGACATTTTGTTTATTTACTCAATTTAACTCATTCAGCTCAATGATACCACAATTGCTATACATAAACATTGTGTTGTGCTGTTGACCACGATAATGAAAAAAACTAACCCACTCTCAACAGGTATGTTCTGGCTTTTGTTGAAACTAGTAATGTGGTGGTTTTTCTAGACATATTACTGTGACATATTACTGAGAAATATTACTTCTAGACATATTACTGTGAAATATTACTTCTAGACATATTACTGTGAAATATTACTTCTAGACATATTTCTAGACATATTACTGAGTTTTCTTATATAAAATAGCTTTCTTACTTAAAGAATACATTTAAAGGTAGTTATAGAGTTCATGTACTTCTCTGATCTTAACAAGGGCTATGGGCCTCATGTATGAGTTTGAACACTTGAACACCTGCGTACACACCAAATATCTTCTCACACTAAGACAGGAACTGCATGTACACCACACACACTTTTGTAGAGAGGTTTGGTTAAGAACGCTGGGTTGTTTATCATTATCACACTAAACCATGAGTTCATTTTTAATAAAACCAAGGTTAAATCATGTATCGTCCGAAAGCCCCTGGAAAGGTGTCAAGATAATAAGCACTTTATATACGTATGTGTTATTGCACATGATATACGTATGTGTTATTGCACATGATATACGTATGTGTTATTGAGTCGTCCGAAAGCCCCCGGAAAGGTGTCAAGATAAAGAGCACATGATATACGTATGTGTTATTGAGAGCGCTCCTTACAATTAAATCTTAATATGGTAGGCCGGAGATCTTAATATGGTAGGCCGGAGATCTTAATATGGTAGGCCGGAGATCTTAATATGGTAGGCCGGAAATATAACTGTAGCAAGTGCAGGATGAAATATAACTGTAACGAGGCATAAGGGGATGGACTAATAAAAATAAGTGATGTCATGTAAAAACTGGTTGGTAGAAGATGAGGTCAGGTAAAACCTGATTGGTTTGAACTGTGATAACAACTTGAGAACAATGTATAAAAGATGGAGTCAGACATGTATTCGTTGGGCATCTACAGATGAACTCTGTGTGTCTCACTTTGCTTGCTCGAGAAAATAAAGATTGAAACCTCTGGAAACCTGGCTCTCTGGTCTTCGTGAATTCTTTCAACTTGGCTGACCGACTTTTCGCCACGACAGTAACTTTGTATTAGCACCTATTGTATTATTGCTCCTGTCCTGTATAAGTCGCGTTGGATAAAAGCGTCTGCTAAATGTAAATGTAATCTTGCAGTAACTGTCAAATATTGTGACAGTGCTAAAATAATTACATTGAGAATACATTTAAAATACTTTATATTTGTGTGAAAAGTAGTCTAAGTCTAGATAAAAGCAAATGTTTATCACATGCACCTTTCGCGTCTGCTGTGCGCGAGATGTTTTCAGAACCATGTGAGACTTGTGAAATCGCGCGCTGCTCTGAGCAGTTTAGAGCTCGATGACGTAACAATCCGCAAAGACGCAATAAAGAGCGCTCGCGCTCAGAGAGATCTTATCAGTACAAACAACTCTGTCAGTCAGTGAAGCAGCTCACCCAACGCGCTGGCATCGCTTGCTGTTTTTACTTTAATACGATTGAGAATCGGTGTTTACTGTAGGATCTGTGTAAGATCTGAGAGCAGTGCACATTTCTGAACTGTTTAAGAGCTCCGAGCATCGAGCGATTTCACATTTCTGTTCTGGAAACATCTCGCGCACAGCAGACGCGACAGCAGCAGCGCGAGGTGAGTGATCAACATGAGCTTTTATCGACGTTAAGTGTGTCTAAACTTCACACAAACCAATATAATGTCTTTTAAATGTATTCTCAATGCAGTACTGTCACACTATTTCACGATTAATGTCACTACAAGATTAACGTGGCCGAAGTACAAAATACGATGTTTATTTATATTGCACGTTTAACCGCGTTTGTCCCAAAAAGCACACAACTAAAAATACACAACGTAAGCAATAATCGGTCTGTAAATCAGATATATTAAACAATAATAACAAGTTTGTTGGAAGTGTAGAGCTATACATTGGACGGATGTGATAACGGGGAGGATCATCCATAATTTAACCGTAACAACAGCAAAAACTCGATCACCTCCATTTTAAAGTCTTGTCTTTGAAACGTGAAGCAGATCAGAATAAGCAGTATTCACAATATTGGTATCATTGTGCCACATTAGTTAAACTGAGTACATGTCATCAGTTAAAACCATCTGTCATCTTTGCTGCGTCCCAGTTCGCCTACTTATACTAAGCCCTTAAAGTATGTAGGCCTACTGCTTTTGTTATGGAACAGTATATACATTTTAGTGTGTAGCAAAACTGTATGCACGCACTGGGACATACTAACTCGAAACGGAAGTGGCCGTTGTTGCCTAGACGACACTGTGATCCTTAACTGTCACGAACATCAAAATACAGCTCTTCCTTGCGTTTAAGTATTTATTCATTTTTTTTAATGTAATGTATACCGTATACTTACATTTATTAATTTAGCGAAGCATCTTTTATTTCATGTTATTAATGCAGTGTAGCGTCACTAAACTCCGCCCTCTCGCGGTGAGTTGTGGGTAATATCAGCCGTTAAGTGTAAAAAGCAGAAAAACACAGAAAAGTTAAAACACAGCACAGTGCATGGAGTTTGTAGAACAAGCAAGATCATTCTTCAGTAAATAATATCTAATATCAGCAGTCTCCCGGTGAGCAAGCCAGCACGGCCCTGTGGCGAGGAACCCAAACTCCGATGAGAAATAAATGGAGAAAAAAACCTCTCAGTCGGGAGGGCCGGGTCTCCTCTGACGTGTCACAGCTGCACTCAGTGACTTTCATTGAAAGTTACTGAGTAAATGTTTATGAAAAATAGGGAGAGCGTATTAGTTGCGATTAAGGAAATTTCATTTGTTGAAACTGTTTAGGTCTAATTTGGTCTTATTTTGTGATCGATATCAGACAACAGAGGAACGTTATAAGCAGGGAAACTAGTCATGGCATAATGTAACAGTGCAGCTATCACTTCAAACTGCTGTCATGTGATGTAAGTTTAGCATTAATGTGACAAGTAGTCCGTCTTTCTCACATCTGACACTTCTGGACATTATGCCGCTGTTCTTCTTTTGACTGGTTGTACTGTTTTGCTTATGTTGTGCTTTTCATGTACAGGTACGACGGATCAGTACACTCAAACATTTGAGTCTTGTGAGGTGATGTCTGCGACAATGAACGCAAGCAGCTCCTTCACTACCGGGTAATACAAGACATGCAACATAAAGAATCACAACAAAGTCTAATGAGATAGAAACTGGATTTCTAGAGACAAAACGTTTTTAGGTTTGGCCATGTTAACTCAAATCATGCTTTGTATGTTCTAGAAACAGTTTGTTAACAATGTGTTGTATGTATTTATAGAGCTTCATCTCAGCGTCCTGTTCCTGCGTGGAGTTCACATTCTCTGTGTGACACTCTTCGCAGGCATCACATCTCAAAGGTTAGAGTTATACCAGATCCCTCATCATAACTAACTAACTGACTAACTAACTACATTTTGCATTGAAACTGGCACACATTAAAATGTATGTTTGTTGTATTTACAGCAAAGTCGTCGAGAAAGATTTGAGATGTTACTTCAGAAGAGGCCATTACGTGTTCAGGCTGCACGTTGTTCACGCCTGACTGATGAAAAATATAGAGGTACAACATCACAGGCACTGTTCAAAATAAACGTGCCTAAGTGGAGTGACTGTTTCAGTACGGATGCATCCAGACATGTGTCCGTCACACCACCTCGGCCTTCTGAAGAGCAGAACATATGTAAGTTAACACATTAGTCCACAGTTGCTTTGTAAATTACTTGGGTTTTTTTTCACCTCACAGCCATTATTTTTATTCTCGTCTATCAGGTTCAGCCCTGCCTGAGCTTCTTCAGGTTCAGACTCCTGACAGGAGGGATTCTGCTGATACGTCAAAGGTTAGATTTATGATCATATGCACATTTAGAAAAAGTCTACTAATGTACGTGCATTAATCTTTGTTTGTTGTATTTACAGAAGTGTCGTGTGTACAGACACAAAGAGATGAGGGTTGTGCAAACAATCACATTTATGCCTCCGTGAGTTCAACACTTTCTCATTTATTCGTTTAAACATTTGTAAGATATGTTCTATGGCTGGAATACATGACACGACTTGCGTTGCCAGATCTTACTAGAAAAACCAGTAAATAATAAAGTGAATCGAAATTGTTAGTATTGGAAAAAAGACTGAAATATCCCTTGAAAGCCCAGTTAATAATAACTTTAATATAGTCTATAAAGTTCAATGACTAATCAAATCTATGGCAGTATGAGCCTCTGTCAAACAACACGAAACACTGTAAGAGAGCACTCGTACAAATATATCAAATACACAACGACGTCTCTGCAGACGAATATAATGAGTCTTTTGTAACTGTAATACTACTTTGGTAATGTCAAACATGTGACACCGTGTCTACACCGGACACAATGCGACGCGACAAAAGACAATAAATCGCGTTAGAACCCATTATAATTTTACATTTTGGCCCATGGTATCCGCAGGGTCTTAAAAAGTATTTAAAGTTGATAAATAGTTTCAGAGAAAATTAGGGCCCTTAAAAAGTATTAAAAAGTCATAAATGCTATTTTCCAAGTAATTCAATTTTCTATCGTTTTTTCATATTTGTCTAAAGGGGTCATACGCTAAAGTTGACCTGAATGTAATCATTGTGTTGGCGAATATTGGGAGGTCCATTTACAGTCGGTTGTTAAACAACATCGTTGACTAATGGGGAAATGCAAGTTTTCATACAAATAGTTGTAGGATAAAGAGTTGGAACCATGACTGAGGGCCATCTCTGGGAATAACCGTGTGGCGTACTGTTCTGTGTGTTGGAAGGCGATTAGCGTAGCCTCGATTCTCTTTCTAATATACCTTGCATTGTGTTAGTCACTCAGTTGATTCTCTGGGGCTTTGTTCCCACCCTTCTGAATTATGTTGCCTTAATAAGAAGTTATCACAAACTAAGACTGTAGTAATTGTAATTACTGTGTGTAATTGTGCTATCTTACAATCAGTATACGGTAAATGTAAGTTAAAGTGTCGCCAATGTGTGATTAAAACTTGAAGTGGTGATGAGGTCTTAAAATGTATAGAAAGAGTCTTATAAAAGGTCTTAAAAAGTATAAAATTTTGCTCCATGATTTCTGTACTGTATATACCCTGTGTCCACACTGGATGCGGCTCGACAGTCCCATTGGAACAAGTGGTGTGTTGTGTCCGTTGTAAGACATCAGATTGTTGCTAAAGATACCTCTGTATCGGTCATCACAGTTTGGGTACATGGCCAATGAGACGCCTGATTCTGTGGAAGTTTGTGTTCAGAACGCGTGTGATCCTCAGTCATGCAGTAGATGATGACCAGTTTTTTTATGTAATCAAATCTGAAGTCAGCAAGTGATGTCTAGTGTTTAAGTATGATGCCCAGTTATTTCAAATCTGTTCAGAGTCAAGTCGTGTAATGCATTCCAGGCATGTTAATAGAAATAATGTAATCAGCTATTGCTTTGTCTGTTTTCAGAAACATATATTTTTGTGTGTTTATAGACCTGTGTGTTCGCGTATCTGTCCTACGGTTGCCCGGATTGCACCGCGTCTGAGGCACAAACCTCCTGCTACACAACCCACTGTGTCTGTGGGTAGTACGATGCCATGTCCAGATACATTCTGTGATGTGTCGCCAACATCTCCTCTGTGTCATGATGAGAAGAAAGCAGAGGAGATCTGTAAGTTACAACATTTGTCCATCTCATATTCAGGGCTGCCATTGCTATCAACGTTTTTTTATCTTGCCTCACTGACATTATTTTATTCTTGTCTTTTATTCAGCCGAGACTGAGCTTCCCATGGATAATAAGAACGAGCCGGTGGATTTTGAGCCATCGCCTGCTCCGTTTGTGGCTCCCATGGACGATAAGAGCGAGCCGATGGATATCGACATTTTCCTGGAACCATATCCTGGCCAGGCTTTCCGTGGAGTTGTCCGACCTAAACGTAAACATCGTGCTTCTTATTCACGGCCACGATTTGAAAGAGAAGGGCCGAATGTGGCTCTCTCTTTCAAAACCACAAATGTGATAAATGCCTGCCCCTCGACCTCTCAACATGCAGCTGTCATTGATGATAAGAGCGAGCCGATGGATTTTGAGCCATCACGTGCTCCGTTTGCAGCTCCCATGGTCGAGAAGAGCAAGCCGATGGATTTCAAGCAATCGCCCGCTCCGTTTGCAGCTCCCATGGTCAAGAAAAGCAAGCCTTTGGTTTTCGTGCCATGGTCTGCTCCGTTTGTAGCTCCCAAGGTCGAGGAGAGCAAGCCGATAGTTTTCGTGCCATGGTCCGATCCGTTTGCAGCTCCCCTGGTCGAGAAGAGCATGCCGATGGATTTCAAGCCATCGCCCACTCCGTTCGCAGCTCCCATGTTTGAGAAGAGCAAGCCGATGGATTTCAAGCCATCGCCCGCTCCATTTGGAGCTCCTCAAAGTTTTGCTGCTGCTAATTTGCTGAAACCATATCCTGCCCAGGATTTCCGTGGAGTTGTCCAGGCTAAAGGCAAAAATCGTGCTTCTCCTTATCCACGGCCACAGTTTGAAAAAGACGGCGAAAGAAGAGAAAGAGATAGAAGAGATGGCAAAAGAAGAGAAAGAGACAGAAGAGACAGAGAAAGAGTAAGAACAGACAGCGAAAGAAGAGACGGAGGAAGAGGAAGATACAGTGAAAGAGAAAGAGTAAGAACAGACAGCGGTAGAAGAGACGGAGAAAGAGACAGAAGAGACAGGGAAAGAGAAAGAGTAAGAACAGACAGCGAAAGAAGAGACAGAGAAAGAGACAGAAGAGACAGAGAAAGAGGAAGAACAGACAGCGAAAGAAGAGACAGAGAAAGAGGAAGAACAGACAGCGAAAGAAGAGACAGAGAAAGAGGAAGAACAGACAGCGAAAGAAGAGACAGAGAAAGAGGAAGAACAGACAGCGAAAGAAGAGACGGAGAAAGAGGAAGAACAGACAGCGAAAGAAGAGACAGAGAAAGAGGAAGAACAGACAGCGAAAGAAGAGATGGAGAAAGAGACAGAAGAGACAGAGAAAGAGTAAGAACAGAAAGCAAAAGAAGAGACGGAGAGAGAAATAGAGAGAAGAGACAGTGAAAGAAGAAACAGCAGAAGAAGAGGCAGAGAGTCAGACAGATCAGACAGACCTGCAGCTCATTAAGTTTACTAGATTCTCATTGTTTTACAATGAGTAAGTGTGCACAGAGACAAAAACAGATGAGCAAAACCACAGATTGAAGACATGTCAGTAACATTCACCCACAAAACATGTAGCAATTCATAGGTGAACAATTGACAGGTAAGTATAAATCCTTAGAACACAGGTAACAAGCAGGTAAATATAATATAATATCCCACTTATTAACTTAAATACCATACAAAAACATCTTAGTTCACGTCTCCAATCGCGCTTTGCACATCACCAATACTGTATCTACTCCAACCTTCTCGATAAACCAACATCAAATACAAAATACATTATAATCAAAAAGATACATAAGCTTCACCTCAACAATACTATATACATTAATACAGTAGAGAAACCAAGAAAAGAAGAAGAAAAATAATTACCAATTAAATATAACGAAAAAACATCAAATAACAAATTAAATACATCATAATGAAAAAGGTCATCGATTTTATACATCGGAAATACATCGTTATAAATAATCGTTACCCTTATCATTTTTAAACCAAAATCATGAAAACACCCAATCAAATTCCATTAATGGAAAATCGTAAGATCTAATTCTTCGTTCATACTGGTAGGGGTTAAGGAATTTAGTTTATGGATCCAAAATGTTTCTCGCTTCAATAATTCTTTGTTTATTTAACCACCTCTACGTGATCCTATGACTTCTATACCTATACATTCCAATCGTTTGATACTATATCCCATTTCGTTGAAATGTCTAGCCACCGGAGAGGTTATATCTTGTCGTTTAACATTAGATTTAAATTAATTAATTCTCCAATGAATTCTTTTTAGATTTAAATTAATTTACCAATGTATATTTTCTGACAAGGACATTTCAACATATAAATCACATTTCGGGTTTTACAGGTGATAAGATCTAATTTTAAAGCATTTGTTTGTCGTTGGACACGTAAACTGTTTACATCTTACCAGATTCTAACTAACAAAAACCACATTCGGACGTTAATTGTCTCACAAAAAATAAATCTGCGTGACTTCTCGTATATACTGATATAATAATTTTAAGTCAATAAAATAAATATTTTAAAATGCCATTTCAAATGTTTTTGTTTTTTTCCATCTTGTTGTTATTCTTATCTCCCACTCTCAGTAGTGGAGCAGCGATCCTGATCTATCGGTCAAGTTATTTGGGCCTCATTTATGAAACATTCGCAAATATATGAGTAAATTCCGAGTAATTTGCGTGTAAAACAGACCTTCCTGAAAACTTTCCCCCAGATTCACAAATACTTTGTAAATGTCTGATTTCGTAGTAAAATGTGTGTGTGTTAATGAATTCCAATCATTCGTAAACAGGGTGCGCATGCACAGGGGCTTGATTACCATTTTGGGGGCCCTAAGCAAAGTCAAGACCTGAGGCCCCCCCAACACATGCATACTAACATTTTTTCCTTGAATTGCACAACAGTCATATTGAGTATATGTCATTAGTGAGACATAAATATTTATTTTACTTTGAACCGCATAACAGCACACAAATTTGTTTACAGTTTGGTATAAGAATAAACATTCTTTGTTCTGGAATCTAATATTTGATATGCGCACTTCAAATTTTGATAAATGTAAAATGTAATATAATTTGAGTTATCAATAATAATTTAAACTAAATAGCATGAACATAAATCAAGTAAATACTATAGAAATTAATTTTATTAAAGAACTTAAAGAAACATATACCATGCAGTTTGCTTTTATCACTATGGAGCCAGCATCTCATTGTCATATAATTTTCACAGATGCATCTAATCTAACAGCAGAATTTTATTCACAATATCAGTCAGCAGTAATTGTAAGACGCTTTAAAAATCACATGTTGACATTCCGCTGTGTCACTTTACTCCATTGCAGCCTAAACTTTTCTCCAGCATGACTTACTTTATTTGAAGGACTCCACATAAAGAATGTTGTTCCTGTAAATGTTAGCAATATGTAATGACAATTGCGCCTCTAGCTGAGAGTCAAAGCGTGGGTAGCCTACCCCCTATCTTTAGAAGTTTTGATTGGTTTATCAACGGAGACAGACCTGTCTGTTATTAGGTGCGTCCGGTGAAGCGCACGCATGCCGATCGCCATCAAAAGCAATCATCAAATGATTTATCCGCTTGTGGCCACTAGGGGGCCCCCAAGCATGCGGGGCCCTACGCATTTACTTGGTTTGCGTAGTGGTTAACACCTCTACTGTGCATGCACTTCATTCACAATTAGCATTATCCCCACCTATGAATTACAGCTACGCAAATGACGTATCTAGGAATGCTGGGGGGTTCTTCACCAGTAATCTCAAAGCGGAAGAAGCACCCGAAGCGGGTTCGCCAACCGCCAAACTTGAAAAAAAAGAAGAAATGCGGAAAACGTCATTCAAAATGGATGAACTTTGTTATAAAGTCTCGGAAAAAAGAGAAAAGCTGATAAATGTTGTTCAAAACAACAGGGGGAAAACTTTATCAAGTAATCTGATCATCAAATTATAAATTATCTAGGATTTATTAGGCCGCCGTGCCTCAATTCATTCTGGTTGCTGATGTGCACATTTGTTTGTTGCTTAACGCTTTATTTGAGATGAGTGATTTTGACTGTTGTCAGTCTTAAATATAACATGTTGTGCATATTTGCTGTTATTCTGCATAACAGTGACATTTTATCAGATAAATGGTAAATTTACTACGGTCAGGTAAATGGGTATGGTTTGGGCTCAAACTTAACGGTTCGCTACTAACTAACATTTAGAAAATACTGTAGCAACCTCTTACTCCGAGGATGCATTTAAAGAGAATGCACTTAAAAATGCACTTGAGGACGACAGGTACAAAGTCAACCAGAACCTTTAGGAAAATATATCTCATTTATTGAAACATTGTTTAGATAATTAACAACATGTAAGATATATGCATCAAGTTCAACCATCACAGCATTGTATGACTTCAACAGGACAAATGGCAAATACAGTTATGATTCACGGCACAACACTCTCACTCTAGTGGTTACTCAAAGCACTGCACCCCCCAAATCTCCCCATAGGAGTTGTGAGCACACAATATTCGATTCACACAGTGATATAAGTTGCCTTGCTCCACGCTCCGTACAAACAACACTTCCCTGTTTTCCTCCGACAGACAAGACCCCGCCCCGGGGTCTGGGAGAATGTACGGCCATGATGCCTTTACATCCACGGGAATTCCCGGTTTGTAGTCCTCACAGAGAACCAGCCAGTCGCCGGTATCCTAGATCCAGGTCCACAAAACGCCGGCAGTATTCAGCCGGTTGCTGATATGCAAGGTCAATGTCCCGCCACTCGTAGCAACGTCCAGCCAGTCGCCGATACGCAGGGTCAATTTCCACACCTCTCGTCGCAGCGTTCAGTCACAGTTCGGCAGGTCCATTAACACTGAGACACAACTTGTTCAGCACGTCCTCACGTATCATTGGATCCTTCCGTATCCGGGCTGCCTTTAGGCCCTCCCACAAAGTCTGATATGCTCCCCACCAGACGAACCAGTGGCCATCCCCCCCTTTTATCGGTCTAAATCCAACAGGTCCCGCTATCTAGCTATCTTCGTTGCCAGACAGACCCTATTGGCCTCGAGCAACACACAGCGTCCCCACTGAGATCCATCCCCGAGCGCATACGGCCCTTTTGCATCTATTCCCGGTTCGCAGGTTCCCGGGTCAGCTCCCGGACTCCGACTCTCGACGCCTTGTCTCACATCAGGTCTCTTAAATGTCCTCTCCACCCAGGTGAAACCAATCACCTGTACTTGATTCTCAAGAGGAGACAGCTGGCTCATGGGGGCGGACCCAGCCAACCACACCCCCTAGCACAACCCAGGTCCCCAAGTTCATTACACTACCCTCTCCCCCAGGCAAAAAAGAACTCGTCCTCGAGTCACATTACATCATAATCCTTAGACCATGCTGGTGCTTCCGAACCCGCACAGGCCGATTGCCTTCTGCCGCACATCGTCAGCTCCCATGATGTCCTCAGACACAGAAAGCAAATTTCCACTGGATGAACATACATCCACGCCATCCTCCATAGCCTTGATAACATATTCCTTCCCTCTGGAGCAGATACAACAACTCCCGCTCTCGTTCGGGCTGCC